>NC_046378.1:1748445-1991178 GCF_011125445.2 Fundulus heteroclitus | reverse complement strand
TTTAAAAAAGGCTCTCAGAGACTCTGTCTTTTAAGAAAATTGAACGGGCCTGAGGTCAGTCAGGAAACTATAGAGCTTGGGCACAAAGCAATTTTCATCTCCCAGCATGGTCACCTGAGCCGTAGACTAAAAACTAAACCTCTGATAAAAAAAACTAAACTTCTGAGAATTGGTTCAGTGGCAGATAAAATAGCGGGCTAACAGCAAAAAGCTCTGTCTTAACTTTCTGCTCTTACCATCCTCCGTCTGAGCTCAGGAAGGCATTATAAGGTCCCCGTGGCAACTAAGAGCATCTAGAAGTCATTTATCCCCAGCGCAATAACTGTTCTCAACCAGATGAAATGTGGAAACGGTTCAGGATGACTGCAAATCATCAATATTTTGTTTGATACAGATGTTAGTCTGACATGAGTCTTGCAAAAGTATCCTGCTGGAGACAAGCAGCCGTTTTGTTGAATTTTAGGCCTCTCTGAGTCAAACTGTAGCTGGATTTCTGTTCATTTCTTCTCAGCCAGTTAAGCAGGTGAAGCTGAATAATTCACCAGCTTGCTTTCCCCCCCCTCATGCCGTCTGTACCCGCCTCCCACAGCATCTCTGCTCAGTGAACAACTCTGAACCGCTTCCAGCTCGTTTCCTTTTCTTCCACAGCTCTCACTTGGATCCATTTCCTAGGTCACACTTTCCACGCAGACATCCATCCTCAGCCGGTCTCGTTTTCCCTCTCCATCCGTTCCCAGAAAGCTCCTCAGAACCCCAGACAGCACGAAGGCACCTTTTCTCCCACTTTCCACCTGAAAGCTGTCCTGGTCACACAGTTTATCTCTGATCTCTGCTTCTCTTTTCCAGCCTGAAATCTTTGGTGTCAACCGGAGGCCGGAGTGTACAAGCAGCATGTGACTGGTGAGTGTCAGCACGTGTTTACATTCATCCATCCTCAGCTAAACCACTGAATGTGTGTACAGTACACACAGCACAAAACACATACTTAGCACAGGTCAGGCTTCGCCAAGAAAATGTGATGTGGCGCCCTCTGCTGTCCATTTGTGCTCCATTGCATCTTAAATCTTAAAATTTGAAACTTCAGTGATGATCGTTTACATAAAAAATTTAAGAGAATATATTTGGACATTTGCTGTCAGCTTAAGCTGAATGAGCTGAGGGCTCTCTCAGGTATTAATGACAAAATCTACATGGTCGTCTTTAAAACTGGATCAGTTCCACTGGTGAATTATTCATGGGAGCTGAAAGGCACTAGATGTAGGGCTGCTATTCCTATTTTTAACTCTAGGTGGTCAAGAAAACAAGGGATACTTATGGAAGAGTGGAAGGAAGGAAGACAGTGAGGAAAGAAAGCTATAGTTTCTGTTTGCAGTTTGCCGCAGACATTAAGGAGATGCAGATCATGAGATCAGAATTCAGGTTTCTGGGCTACATGCTCGATGCTGTGTGTGGCAGAAAACTAATACTGCACATGACCAAAGGCTTCCAGCAGGTCGATAACCCTGAGCTTACAGCCAGACCAAAGCAGAGCCATGTGTTAGAACGGCTCCATCAAAGTCTAGATCTATTTCCATCTGAGAATCTAAGGCAAGACCTAACTTTGATGCTCACAGACCATCTCCATCCAGAATGGCTGAGCTTGAGTCGTTTTCCGTCTCCAGCTAAGCTGGCTCTAGCAGTAGTTCTCTGGAGCCCCGAAGCCTTAGAAATGGCTTTGTACCCCTTTTTAGCCTGATACCTGTCTGTGACCTTGTTTCTCATCTGTTTTTTTTTAAAATACTGTACTTCTGGACATGATGAAACTAAGTCATGTTGACAGAATCCATTGAAGTGGCATCTTGATTCTACGGGTCAGGATGTAATCAGGTGTGGGTGTAGGTGAAATCGAAGTCTGTTTTTAACTAGGGCTGCAGTTAACAGAGGGTTAGGCTTATCTTTGATAATCTGAAAACATTTGAATGTGAGGAAAAAAATGAGAACAAAAGAAATCTGCAAAATGACAAATGTTTTTTTTTAAGGCACTGGATGCCCACCACCCCTTTCACATTTATAAGGAAACCCTTTTGAGAAGCCTATATCTTTTCCTATTTTCATTTGCATAATGCCTGTGAGGCGCTGCATGGCTGTTGTCTCTGCAGCACATCATCGTCCCAGCAGAAGCAGAAATCAGAGTGCTCTCACACCCTCACTTCCTCCCAAACAGGCTGTTCTCCCATGTGGACGACCCGTTCCTGGACGACCCTCTGCCCAGGGAGTTCGTCCTCTACCTGCGACCCAGCGGGCCGCTCCAGAACCAGCTCTCCCACTTCTGGCAGCAGAGCCGGGTCACGTGCGGCAAAAACAAGGCCCACAACATTTTCCCTCACATCACTCTCTGTCAGTTCTTCATGGTGAGCTGAGCGGAGCTATGAAACACGCCTTTCTGGAAAGGTTAATGCCAGCCGGTGCCTTCTGGGGATGAAACTCTGAGCCTTCTCTTCTATCCAGTGTGCCGACCCCAAAGTGGAAGCCCTGTGCGAGGCCCTGCAGACCACCGTGCAGCAGTGGAGGGGCCGATTCCCACAGCCGCTGCCTCTGGAGCTCTACACGTCTTCCAACTTCATAGGGCTGTTTGTGGAGGAGCAGGTGGCTGATGTCCTCCGGCAGTTTGCAGCCGACTTTGCCACAGAGGCTGCCAGGAAAACAGGTAGGAATCACCAGGGGATTGTGGGAAAATAAAACCAACGGCCTCGATTGCTGATTCTGTACCATTATTGTCAATCTACCTTTGATAGCCACCATTTAATGTGTGCTGGAAGTTGTTTTTTTTGCCAGAGGCTGATGGTATCTGGTAGAATAGCACCAAATTAACAATGAAATGAGAAGCTTCAGAGATGCACAAGCCTCTCCAACCAATCCCCTCTCTCCTCCAGAGGTCAAAGTGGAGCCTCACAGGAAGCAGCTGCATCTGACGCTGGCGTACAACTTCTCCAGCGATCACCTCTCCTCACTGGAGAAGCTGGCCAAGGGCATCGAGGTGAAGCTGGGCTGTGACTGGCTGGCTGTCCTGTTCTCCCGGGACATCCGTTTCGCCAACCATGAGGTAGCCGCTGCTCAGAGAAACAGCGCGTGCATTTAGCTGTTGTTTCCCGTGCCGTGTGTGCTCAGCCCTCTGAACGTGACTGCAGACGGTGAGGGTCATGTACCCCTACATGCCACAGAACGACGACGAGCTGGAGCTCTCTCCTGGGGATTTCATCTTCATGTCTTCGATGGATCAGACCAGCACCAGCGAGGGCTGGGTGTACGGGACGTCACTGGCCACCGGGCTGTCGGGACTTCTGCCGGAGAACTACGTCAGCGTGGCGGATGAGTGCGACACCTGGGTGTTTCATGGGTGAGGAGCAATCTCGTGCTGATGTGATCGGAATTACACAAACCAGTTAAACAGATGGAAAACTGCAAAAAATAAACGAAAATACAGCCAATTATCAATAAACGAGGAAAACGGCCAGTAAGTTAAACCTTTTATATAGGCAGGGGTGGGTTAACGTTCCTGTAAAGGTAGCTTCCAGCTGAGACAGACGATTTATTTGCAACAGGAAGGAAATGAAAGAAAATCTGCTGCGGCACAAATCCCTGCCAGCATGAGCACAGTTCCCTTATTGGATCAGAGCGACAGCAGTAGTAATAGTAATATCTTTATTGTCATTGAAACATACTTTACAATGAAATTTGTTCTCTGCTTTTAACCCGTTACCCTTGGTGATCACTGCACTGCTCCCATGTGCGGTGCCCAGGGAGCAATCTGGGGTTAAGGGTCTTGCTCAGGGACCCAGAGTGCAGGTGTTGGGGATTGAACCAGGTACTTGCATCCTTCTCTGAGTGCAAGCGCACTGCTCTAACCACTAGGCCACCACTCCCCATGTAACTTTATTGAAGACACAAGTCTGCTGTTGTCTAGTTAGCAAGTCTTGGACAAAATGCCCCTCAGTCTGAGTTGATGAAACATTGCTTGATATGTCTTGAGTTTTGTTGTCTGGCTTAGTACAAACTAGCTACCTTTCCTATGAAAAGGTCCTGTAGAAGCAACATTAAGGTAACCAAGCACTGATTGAAAGCCAATACTGGGATTGGTCCTTCAAAACCGACCATGAAGGGACTCGAACCCTCAATCTTCTGATCCGAAGTCAGATGCCTTGTCCATTAGGCCACATGGTCTCATGGTGCAGGTAGTTCTTTAACAGTTCTGGGCAAATTGGTTAGAACTAATGAAACTGACTGCTACAGAGTATATGAATGTCCTAAAGTAAAGCTTGTTTCATCCTTGTTTGCAATAACAAAGACTGTTAGCATAGCATACCGCTAGAATTAGCTCCAAGTAGTAATAGGACTCGATTTCAGTTTATCAGGTAAAAAAAGAAAAAAGACTCTTACTGCAATAGTATTTGTGTCAGTTTGAAACGGTGCAGCTGATCCTTGGTTGGTCGCTCCTCTTCCCTCCTGTCCCAGCTCCCACTCCTTCTTCAGCTGTGCGCCCAGTGAAAAAGGCGGTAAAGAGAAAGGAGTGTTTGATGGACTGCTGGAGAGCCGACGTCCCGACAGCACCAGTCCTGGAGACACGCCTACGCTCAGCGTGATCTGCCACCCTATGCAGGTATTTATTCTCATGCTTTTGGACATCTATAACAGAACATAATCCTTGTTCTGACTCTCAGTTCAAAAGAAGTCAATGGCTCCGTCATTTGATTCCAGCAGGTCCTGCGGTTCAGCGGCAGCCACAGTCGGCAGCCCAAACGGACTCTTTTCGTGTGCCGGCACGGTGAGAGGATGGACGTGGTGTTCGGCAAACACTGGCTCACCCTCTGCTCAGACAGTAAAGGTGAAACTTTAACCTCTGCGCGGTCCGGCCTTGAACCGTGTCAGGAGACCAAAAAGACGAATAAACCTCTCTGTTGATCTGCAGGTAGATACGTCCGTTCCAACCTAAACATGCCTCCTAGTCTGCCTCTGAGGGGGGGGCAGAAAGACTACGACATGGACGCTCCCATCACTGTGTTTGGATCCACTCAGGCTCGATTAGTGGGTACGTCGGTAGAATCTAGTAGATCCAGTCAGTAGAATCTAGTTTCTGAGCTGTATCCATGCTTGACACGCGCTGCTTTCCCAGGGGAGGCTCTGCTAGAGAGTAACACGGTGATAGACTTTGTTTACTGCTCTCCGTCCCTGCGATGTGTTCAGACTGCACAGAACATCCTGAAAGGTGAGATGGTTCCCGTGTCCTTCCTCTGTCTGTACCATACGTAGTGTCAGCAGAACGTTCTCAGGGACCCCCCCCCCTGTTCTCTCTGACGGTTTGTGTTTGTGGGAGCAGGGCTGCAGCAGGACGGCAAGCTGAAGGTGCGGGTGGAGCCGGGCCTGTTTGAATGGACCAAGTGGGTGTCGGGGAACTCCCTGCCGGCGTGGATCCCCCCCGCTGACCTGGCTGCAGCCAACTTTGGTGTGGACACAGCTTACAGGTGATGGAAGCGGCCACTTCCATTGGGAACGAATTACATTTTAAGCCTGAAAAACATTCTGCCTCAAGCGGCGGAGTTAAGGCCCATTCATACCCTACGTTTGGCCTACACGTCCGTATTTCTGTCCGTACGTACTATCGTTGACTCCTTCATACCTCCGTCCGTTGAGGTGCGCAATAACCAATATTCCCTCTAGGTGGCAGTGCTGGGTGCCAATAATTCGTCAAACATGGTGACGGTCCAAGACGTGATTTTGTTGTATTTGCTCCATAAGTAAACTTTTATCTTGTCCCCTGTGCCCCGGCCACGACACATCATATACGTGTGGGTAGTTGCGGAAAAGCTCCGCAAGTCGTTCCTCGAATCCCGCGATTGTTTAAAGCCCACAATTATAACCATCTTCGTGATTTTGTTGACATTTTGTACTACAAACTCAATAGCGCCCCCACCTTTTCCGGTAGTATTGCTCCATATTGATCCGTTTCGTCCGTAATCGTAAGCTCCCAATTTTCGTGTCAAAATACGGAAGAAATCGACGGTTAGAACGTATGAAACACTCCACACGTATCCGTATCCGTCTTTTACGTGACGTATGAATGGGCCTTTACAGTACCCTGAGGTTTTGTTCCCTGCTCTGGTTGGCTACAACAGGGGAAGGGTAGATGTAGAGGAGCCTCATCTGAAGTAATGTTGTGGGGTATCATTTATGAAACATTGCATAGGATCTATACTAAATGTTTGCACACCAGTGCGCACTTTCCCTTTATAGATCACAGCTGCATCTGAATGTTTGCTTACCAGGTTCCTCCTCATGTTCTGCCCTCTACAGGCCCACATTCAACCATAAAGGGTTCATTAATGGAAATGTGGATTTAAATGGGTTAGCTTATCGTTCTTTGCTTCTCGGTTAGCTATGGCGACCACAGAGAAAAGAGAAAAGACACAGCGTAGAAGAACAATCCCAAAAAGGCCTTTATTGAATGTGTAGATTAGGGGGAAAAGCACAGATGTCCACATTAAAAGAACTTGTTAAAAGTGAACCTCATTGCTGTCTTCAACACCCTCCCCGTTTATCATTTAAACCAGAGGTTCCTAAAGTGGGGGTCAGGACCCCCATGTGGGTTGTGAGATGATCCAAATGATCCAAAATGTGTTACTTTACAATTTCAGAGATATACATGTTTTAATACAGCAAATGTATGCCTTTAATCATGGGAAAACAATCTAGAAAATGTACAACCTTTGACATCAGAAAAAATCCACGTTTTAATCTCGCAAATAAATTAAATTATTCTCAATATTTCTAAGTTTTTATGTGGAAATTTACTTCTCTGTGGCCAATAATCTATTTTCTCTAATCTACAATGACCGTAACACAATTTTTCTGTGTAAATTACAAGAATAAAGTCATAAGATTAAGTGTACAACAATAAAGAACTTTAAAGTCACAGTCATAATCATAAACATAATTGTTTAAAGGTGCTGACACTAATAATAATTTGATGCTGATGTGTAAAAAGATTTAGTATTTACCTAATGTGAAACTGATACCAAAGTATAACATTACAAGATGCTCAGCATTTCTCATTTTAACACAGAGGGAAGAGATCTCACAAAATTACTTCTTTTTGCAATTTTATGACTATATTTTCATAATTCCCAAAAATGGAAAAAGATGCTCACCCCCCCAAAAAAAGGGGGGGATCTCCAGTCTTGCAGACTGAGAAGTTTGGGGACCCCTGGCTTAAACTATGATCTTGGATCATGAGCGAAGAACATGATCCCGGATACTAGCAGCTTAAATCCTTTTTCTTTAGCCTCCCAGTCCCCTCTCAGCGGGGCTTCCTACTGACCCAGCCCAAAAACACAACATATGAAAACCCGTGGCTCAGTTTTCTCTGTTAAACGATGCCTGGTGTTGTGTTTGTCTCTGTATAGACCTCTGATCCCAGTCAGCAAGCTGACCGTGTCCGAGTCCTACGAGAACTACATGAGCCGCAGCTACCAAGTGACCAAAGATATCCTGTCAGACTGCAAAAACACTGGTAGCTGGAGCTCCTTCGCTGTCATTGTTTCCCATGCTCCTGTGTGTGTGCCGTGCTCATGCATCCTGCTTGGATTTCCGCTTTGTGTAGGAAACAACGTGCTGATTGTAGCCCACGCGTCTTCCTTGGAGGCCTGTACGCGGCAGCTGCAGGGCCGCAGCCCTCAGAACGCCAAGGACTTCATCCAAGTTGTACGAAAGGTCCGTCTGCACCACATTTGTTTCATTTCTCCAATCCACCTTCAGCTCCCCCCCCTGCAACGGTTCCTCTGTTCCTCAGTTGTGGTTTGCTGTGCAAAAACATGAGGGTGCGCTATTAAAGCTCCCTCCATGTCTGAGGGCCATACGAGTAAGCTTGTAAAGTTGTTCAGATGTTAAACATTTTACATACTATTCTGGTCTCAGAGAAATAAATATCAATACCAGAATTGAACGTTTCTTATTAAAGAAACATTTTATTCTAACTTAGAGCACTCAAAATGAAGAGAGCCACATGTTGTCCTCATGGAGCGTTTACTGGTCTGTTGTTTAAAGTGTTGAACTGTAAATGATTTAACACCATTTGTAGTTTTACCAATAGATGTTATTCCGAACTACCTAAAGCATCGTCACTGGTTTAATTGTGCTATCTTGTAATTATATATGCATAGTGTGATTGGCTAGTGACCAAAACTATCCGGTTTTCAGCTTGATTGTCCCTGGCTGGTTGCAATCTGGTTGGAAATTCAAAATTCCTATATTTTTCTGATCAGTGAACACAAAATATGCAAGTACTACCAGCTTGCCCTGACAGCACTCTTCAGTGTGAATACTGTTACAGAGTGAAGAAGAGACATATTTGGGTCTTCTCACTATCAGTGAGTTAATCAGTGAATAGATTTTATATGAAGTCAAAGGAAGTGTGGAGATTAAAGAAGTTACTTTAAAAGAAATTGGGTTTTTTTTTTCTGCCACACCAAGACATGTTTGTGGTTCATTCGTGCTCCAAGAGAGAGCAAAACTTAAAACAGATAACAGGAAGGCTGAACGGAGAGCAGCAATGTTGCTCTGTGTTATTATTCTGAGCCTTCAGCCTCTGTCATTAAACATGCTGCATTTAGAAATGTTACAAAATCTTAAAGTTAGGAAAGGATCTACATTCTGATTAGAGTACGCCCTGAGACTGCAGTGTTAGTGATGCCAGCTGTGCTAAACGTGCTGAGCTCTCATACATAACATGGCAAAGGAAGATCAAAATTTCAACTCCATTTTACAGCTGTTGCTTTTACACACATGGGGGATATTGCCTCAGCTTCTAATATAAATAATTAATGACCAACTGGGGTGTTGGAAAGATTCTTTTTAAATATTATTCTTGTATCTTCTTATATTATAGTTATCAAAGATAAATGGAGACTGGCTAAAATCTGTGTCACACTAAAACCAGAGATTGGAAATTGGCCACTGTTTAGTTACAATCTTGTTTGAAGTTGTGGTGAGAAATAAAGGTAAAATCAACACAAAGCCCATGATCTCCTCTGCTTGGTCCTCAGATTCCCTACCTGGGCTTCTGTGCCTGTGAGGAACAGGGAGAAACAGGAATGTGGCAGTTAGTGGACCCTCCTATCCTGCCTCTAACTCACGGACCAAACCACTCCTTTGACTGGAAGGAGACACTTCTGCAAGAATGACGCCTGCCTGCCCCTCACAATGCTCTCGCTACACTCTCACAGACTGCAGCGTCACATTTTTGACCTGTGTCCCCTACACCCCAACAAACAGATCTGAGCTTTTTTCCTTTTCAGCCCGTTCATTAGCTGGTGCTGCAGCCGGCCGAGAAAAGCGCTTCCTATCTGCAGACGAGAAGCAAAGTACCAGCAGTGGACTGGACGTATCTTCAGGAATGAGCAAATGTTCACGCTCAGATGGCATTATGGGATCACTCAGTGCTTAGAGACGTCTGGTGGAGAGTATCAGGAGGCTTCATCTGCTGTGTGGGAGATCTGATGTCAGCACAATCTAGGAAATTTGGTCAAATTCACAATACAAATGTTTTACGTAATAGTTCCCATGATGATTTATGCTAAAGTGTGTTAGCAGGCTAACACGCTAAATTAGTGCTAATGTCAAAGGTAAAAAAGTTGCTCTTTTTATAGATTCAAAGATAAAGCAGAAGACAAGCATAAGCATACATACCAACAAAAAAGAGTATTGTCTCCGTCTGTGCGTGCATGCGATAACATTTTTGATTTTATTTCCTCTCTTGGAAGCTAGGGCTAACAAAGGCGGGTCTGGTTGCTTTGCAGTGTCAGGCCAGATCTCCTCATCCCACTGCAAATCAGTTCACGCAGCCTCTGCTAACTGATCACATAACAGTCAGCAAAAAACTTAAAGGTTATATTTCCTTTTTCCAAAATAAACTGCAAAGGAACTTCACTGCGCTGACTTAATTCCTTTTAATTCAGTGCAGTCCAGCTTAACAAAATCAGAGACGTCCCTGGTTTTCATTAGAGACATCTGGTCAACTTCTGCTCTAGACAACAGGGAAAGTTCCTGTTGTTGATGACGGTGTAGGCAGAGTTGCTCTTTCACGCAGATCTAAGAAAACTGCTGTTACTTGTTATTTTAAAGGAAAGGCATCTTTTTATTCTGCCCGTCTCACTTCAGCAGCAGAGCTGATAGACACTGGCAGAGCCGACAGCAGTTCATCAGTGACTGCACTGGTGCTCCGTGCACAGTGCGACTCTTCAGGATGTCTCTATGTTGGGTTCTAGGGAGACCCACCTAGAACAGCAGGGCCTCCTGCAAACCATTTAGTGTGTTTTAAAGTTTAACACACACAGCTTTGAATGCACATGTTGCACTTGGTGACAATCATCCCGTAGCATCTTGATTCTGCCCCAGCAGCAATTATTACCCAAAGCATTGGTGTAGCTGCAAACTTATGTAGAGAAAGGTCTTACAATTGAGTCTGTATTTATTTGTAAGCATTGTTTTCAAGAAAAATGTGAAAAAAGAGTCGGTATTAACAGCATACAAGAATTTATGAACGAGTTTCTCAGGTGTTGACTGCATTTAACACAGGTATTTCTGCAGTTTTGCATTAACTGACAGTAATGGTGTGCCTCTGAGAATTCCTGTGACGTCTGACTGCTCATGTTCCTCATGTCTCATCTAGAAGCTCAAACCAGCCACAGCCAGACCCACAACAAGGTTGTTTGTATAGCCACATTGCTGTTGTAACAGTTAAAAGCTTTAAAGGGAACATATCATGCAAAATCCACTTTTTTAGCTCCTAAATACATTTTTTTGTGTTCTTGCAGAAAATTTGAACAAAGTCTCTCCAGGAGCTGCTCAGGTGTCTTATAAAAACTTTTTGGGTCAGATTTATCAAGCCGTTCAGTTTTCTCTGTTTTCTATTACATTTCTTGAACTATTATGTCACAGTATTTTCTGCAGAACTGTTAAACAAGGTCATGGATGCCCAGCTTACTAATTTCGTGAATCCACATTGGGGGTACATTAACGGGAAAATAAGACAAAACCATTGCAATTCCACTTTATATAGACTCCAAGTGAATGATTTCAATGAGAAAAGGAGGAACTGGAATGCATGAAATGTTCCCTTTAAGTTCTCAACAAATTGTCATTTAAAAAAAAATTATAAAAAGTTTCCCACAGCTTTAATGGATTGTTTTGTCAAGTGTTAGTGACAGTCTACTCTATGGCCATTTCTAGATTATTCTGAAAACTTAAAGTTGGATCCTGAAAATTGACGACACATTCAAACAGATTTGAAGAGGACATTAATTCAAGAATCAGTCTGCTGTATCTCACTTGTTCGGGGAACTAAACCACCAGTTTTCACTTCAGATTTTTTACTCTTTTTTTTTTAACACAGATACTGTTCAAAGTTATTTTAGAGATGTTTATTTAAATCCATGACAAAAAGCAATACTTTTCTTTCTAAATCTCTGTAGATCCGAACTCCTAAAACACTTCACACACTGCTAGAAACATGGATAGAACTCATTCAGTATTCACTGAGGATTCCTTGTGTTTAACAAAAACAGCAAAGCTGTTAATCCAGGCAGGTGAAAAGGATACTAGATACAAGTGGAAAAAATCCATGAAGATACAATAAGTCTCACTGTGATCTTCTGTCAAGCTCTGGAAATGAAGAACTTCACAGTGACACTAAATCTGCTGTCTCTATATTTCAGATTTTGACAGAAGATCAAAGGGACAACAGTTAAATCCCCTACAGATATATTAGCTCAATTTATCAGAAAACAAAGAAAGGTTCACTGTCATGTCAACCACGTTTTGTCAAGCTTAGAGAATCTTGATCAGTGCAGACAGAGCATCAGCATGATGTAGCATGAGGTTTAGTGATTATTGTTTGGTTATTGCTGCAACATTTGAGTAGCACTTACATAAATTCTGCAGCAGAATGAGTGATGTGTGTGGCACCTGTAAGTTATGATCCTCATACCTTAAAATTGTTCAGATATGTAAAAAAAAAATGTTAAAACGCCCTGTCAGCCTGGCTGAGTTCAGATCTCATTGTGTATGCCACAGTATCTGATGCATGGAGCGGCGGTGCTGGAATTGTATTTACTTAAATCTATGTGTCATCAGATGTCATTAAAATCCAAGGCCACCATCTTGTGATATCGATGCTAAGTGGGGATCACAGAGGTTAAAACTGAAGAAAAAAGAAAACTTGTAAACTGGTAAATTATGTGGTATCGGTAAAGATGGATCTATACCCTGCCAGGTAATAGTGGACCCTTTCAAACCATCCACAAGCCAATGAAGGTCTACAAATGACACCAGTGTAATGATAATAACTGTCTTTGACTGGGAAGCACAAACTGGGTCCAGCACCAGGGCCACACCACCACTTTGGCATTTTGTTATGTTAAACCAGATCATAACTAGATACTAAGAACTTGTGTTAAGTGTTGTTCGAAGTCAGCTTCTCTGACATTATTAACAGTTATCCTTAACCCTGACTTGTTGTAGAAAGATGTCATATTACCGCTACTTTGTAGAAAAGTGAAGACATTCTCAGAGTGGTGGAAGGCTAACGGCTTGTTAGCTCGTTTTAGCCATTTTCTCTCACGGAATAATAGAGACATGTTTATTGGATAGAAAACTTACACAATGCTTGTCTTAAGAAAGGGGTACACTCGTTTATACCACACACCTTGAGAAGAAGAAGAGGAAGAGAGCCATGTGAAGGAGACTAAGAGGAAGAAGCCATAGTTTTCCTGTAGCCCTATTATTTATTGTCTGAACATATCATCAAATGTGTACAGCAATTAAGTTAAAGTTTCATCATTTCAAGCCAAAATATGTCTGTTATTGTGTAATTTAAGAGGAAGCGTGTAACTTTGTGCATTTTATGTCTTTTGTCTTTCTTTATTTTATCGAGTACGCAGCTATAGGAGAGAAAAGGCTGCATTTTTCAAACAGCTTCCATATTCTCACATACGGAGAACTCTGTGGGGAAGTAGGGCCAATTTATGATTTTTGTGATGATCTTCATTTGGTTTTTAAGTTGTATTTCTGATGCAAATGCTATGAAAACAAGCACCATTATTTCCTTAGCAATAACTTTTAAAACAAAAGGGTATCCATCATTGATTTTTCTTCACTTGTTTTGCATCTAAGTGTAATTTGACAGTCGAGCGATCTTGTCTTTCTGTCTAGTTGGGATATTTCAGTTTTTGCCTCTGTTAAAAAGATAACAAATGCATTAACATCCTACTTTGAAATAAAAGAGCATCATTCTTTGGATACCAAAACCGTCTGACTCCTCAGTTTTTGATTTCAGAATAAACTGTATTATAACCCCTTTAAATATTTTTCACATTTTCTTACATCATTACCACCAAATTCAGTATATTTTATTGCCATTTTAGTTAATACAATACATTACAAAAAGTAAAGCATAATTATCTTGTAAAGAGGTTTTTCCAAACATCACAGTGTATATTACCTTTATAAATTGCAGGTTGTTCTCTGGTGCAGTCCCTGCTTAAATGTAACACACAGTAGTTTGACCTCATCTTTAGAAACTGATGTAGATCACTCTATGAGAAGATTGTATGTTTGTCAGGTACAATCAATAATGAAGGAAAATGACATTCTGGAAATCTATCAATGTGTTTTTATAGAACAGTATAAGCATTATTTAGAGCACACCCCTCTACCCCCATTACTTAGTGTTGCTGTAACCAGAGAAGTTGCAGAGCGGCCCATTTTCAGTGCCAGCGGGTGATGAACATTTTTTTGGGGAAGGCACACAAGAAGCTTTCCTTCGGCAAAAGCCTCATTAAATTATTATTTAATTAATATAAATAAATGACCCAAGTTTCTTTCGCTGCGCTATTCTCTCCTGTATCCTCTCTATAGTCTGTCCAGTCTGTCATCTGTCCAGTGACCCACATTGTTGAAACATTACAATTAGCAGGTCATACAGAAAGATTGGTCAAAATGTTTCCTATCTAAGGAAACCCAGCAAATTGCATTGAGTCTTTACAATCAGCATTCGCTCCTCCTGAAAGAGCGTAGAGCTATACAAATAATCTGAATTGAATTGAGTTGCTAGAATGGCCAAGTCAAACCTACATCCAAATGGGAATCTTGAAAGTTAATGTTCATAGACAATGAGCTCTGACTGAGCTTGACATATTTACAAAAGAATACAATAATGGGGTAAATTTTCTATCTATAGATTTACAAAACTTGTAGTTACCCCCAAAAGAGTTACTGTTGTAATTCTCACATAGATAGGGGCCCTACAGTTTAAAAAGTGAGTAGAAATCCAAGTCCATAAGAGGCATTGGACTGTCACAGAACTCTATTTGTGCATTTTTCTGATTGGAATGTTTCTATTCAAAATGCATTCGGTTGGCAACACAAACACAGGGGAGCCTCTGAGAGGTAGGTCAGAAATCCTGCAGAAGGAACTGTATCTTGTAACAATGTCATGTTAATTTGGCAAAAAGTTTAATAAAGTACCTAGAGTTCTTAAGAATGTAGTTGTAACGAGTAAACACAATGCCAAATAGTTATACAGACAGTTAAAGTTATAGTTAAAAAAACATTTGTGTAAAAACTGCAATTAGCATATTAGCTAAGTAATGGTCGCTTTGGCATATGTTCACATGGAGTTCATTGTCCATGAACTGTTATTTGACAGGGTGATAATTAATT
Organism: Fundulus heteroclitus; assembly: GCF_011125445.2. Classification (NCBI taxonomy): domain Eukaryota; kingdom Metazoa; phylum Chordata; class Actinopteri; order Cyprinodontiformes; family Fundulidae; genus Fundulus; species Fundulus heteroclitus. The sequence goes on along the minus strand of NC_046378.1, from coordinate 1,976,430 downwards.
AAACCGAGTCTAATATTCTTACATTTAAAATGTATGTGGGGAAATTATGGACACACCTCTCAGTTGGTACCAGTTGGTATGCTATGCTAAGCTAATTATTTGCCAACAGATGCACTTGGAGTGACTAAACTTGGAGTGAGACTTTGGGCAAACAAACAAGTACTACTGTTTCACGCAAAGTCAGATTTGATGTTTCAGCTTGCTTAAATATTCATACTCACTAATTTGATAAGAGTACAGACAGGTTTGTTTTTAGACAATGTTTGTGTTTTGTGCCCTGTGATTAAAGCTCGCTGGTATTGTATGAGGGCATCCAGAACTTGCTTTAAACAGCCAAGTTAATTGATTCTGACGTCAACTACTCAAATCACATCTCTAGAAAAGATAAACACTACAAACCATGACACAAGTTTAAGCCCCAAATTATTTCATACCGCAGTTGGTTTAACATCGGTTTAAAGTAATCTTTTAATTTTACCAAGATGTTTTTCTACTTACTGGAAGTATTATTAATGTTTTGGAGAAGACCAGCCATGGTCCAGACTTAAATCCGATAGAAAATCTGTGGAGAGGGCTAATTATGATGGCAAAGTAAAGTGACCTTCCAACCTCAAAGACTTGGAACTCATCACCAAAGTTAAAATACGAGCAGAAACATGAAAAACCCTGATCAGCAACTATAAAAAAGGCTTTAATTGCTGGAATGCCAATAAAAATTATTCAATTGATTGTTGAGAAGAGTATATGTTCTGTAAATAATAAGATTTTTTTTCAAATTTATATTTTAATTGTTTCCTAACTTTTCCAGGGATGCCTTTCTCATTTTCTTTCATAGTTTGAAAATCTAAATCTGCCATATTGACTCATCCTGTTGTTTCAGCAGCATGATGGGCTAAATCTGAGCCTTGGGAGATGGCTGAATATCGCATCTGGGCTCATGCTGCTGATGTGGACATGGAGCTTCTTAACTGGTCCATAGCGCCAGATGGCTACATCCCCAACTCTGTGATCAGGGACTGGAAGAAGAAAGAAAAACAGCAGAACGAGCCACACTGGAAGGACTTCTTGTTTAATCCTCCTTGCCATTTGGATGAGGGTACAACCAGTGATGGGAAAAATGAAACTCCTGGAAATATATGGCTTACTGAAGTCGAAGATGGAGAGGAAGAAATTAGTTTTGAGGTGAAACGGAAGAGGCGTGAAAAGTACAATGAACCAAACAAGAATGAGGTCGATAAACAGAATATAAACAGAAATGGAGGGAATAAAAGGAAAATCTGGGAAAGAACTGGTGCATTTAAACAAAAAATTCATGAGGGGAATGAAGAGGTAGAAGAAGCGTCTGGAAAGAAGGAAAGGGCTGGTACATTTAAACCTAAAATGCATGTGAGGAAAGAAGAGAGAGAGAATGTGTTTGGAGAGAGGGAAGGAACTGGTGAATTTAAACCAGCAATGCTTGAGAGGGAAGAAGAGGGAGGGAAAGAGGGAGGAGGGTTTAATCAGATGGACAGCACCCAGAGTGAGAACATGAAAGTCTTTACTGAAGGAAGTGTGGTGCCTCAGAAGAGTGAGGTCAGCTTAAGTCTGAAAAACACTGACAGCTTCATGTAAGTAATCAAACTGGTAGATGGTTTTAATTCCACAAATATGCCAAAATGTTAACTACCATGTTATACCATGTATGTTTGTGTGTGACAGAGTTTCCGGACCAGCAACTGAAGAGATCAGACCTCATACACCACAGAGTGATCTGCAGGACAGTACAGAGCTGAGAAAACCTATAACATCTCCACTTCCATCTCACTCCACGCCCCAACAATCCAGCACCATACCTAGAGGTACAATGAATCCCTGCGCAGATGTGGGAATGGGTATTGTTGATTTAACAGGAAATTAATGTTTTTTTTAACAGAGTGGTCGAAGTCCTCCATGGTCTCTGCAGACGCTGCCATCTCAAAGCAAGGTGACTGTGCTACCAAGTATTCTGTCAGTTCAGCATTACATTGGGTCTCATACAAGAACCGTTCATTTGACCTGTTTGCCATCAAAGCACAGAGCTGACATCAAAAGCATAGCATTCAAAACAACAGCTAATCGTGTTGTGTACCGTCGGACATTATCTGAGCCGCATAGTGTTCCTCTCTGAGGACTTATGTCACCAGATTGAATTGAGAACTTCAGTGAGCATCAATGTTCAAGTCTCAACTGGATTTAGAGACAGACTTTGACTGGGCCATTCTAACACGTTTAAACCATTCTGTTGTAACTCTGGCAGTACGTTTAAAGTCGTTCTCTGCCAGAATTTGGCCCCCACGGCTTTTCTTCCAATATTGCCCTGGTTTTAGCTCCTTAAAGCACCACTAAGTAACATTTTTACCTTAATATATCCTCTTCTAAGTCCCCGTGATTGTAATATAGGTGTTTATGAGACGATTAAGGGGTCTGTCATCTCCCCCTAGTGTCTCTGGCAGAAAAACCACACTTGGAACTTTCTGTGTTTTGACCCGGAGGCGGTCTTGTGGCTTTGTTGTCGTTCTCGTCATAAGACGAACAACTTTACGTTGTAAGGCCGTTGGTATCAATAGCAGTGTTACCAAGTCTGTTTATTGTAAGCAACACCTGTTTTTTTTTGTTGTTTTTTTTACCAAGTCTCCTGTAAACTTCGTGAGTCCCAGGTTACGTTTTATTGGGCTTGTTATTGACTGGCAAGTGTCTTGTTTGGGCAACCTAAGCAATTAGTTCACTTACTCCGTCCACTATCCGTCTGTATACACCTCTCTCTCTCTCTCTCTCTCTCTCTCTCTCTCTTTCTCTCTCTCTCTCTCTCTCTCTCAGCTCCTCCTTGTCTCCTCCTTCTCATAAATAAAAAAGAAAATGGACTCACCCACGCTGGATTGCGCTGGGCTCACTGTGAGCGGGTCTCTATCCGTATTCGTGTCTGCTTACACACATCTCTTTCTCCGTCTCTCTAGCTACTTTGAGAGAGATAGTGTGCTGTAGCTGTGGGGGAAACGTGGAGGGGAACGAGTATCAGAAGTCCTGTAGGGGGATAGGCACTCGAAAATGACTTAGTATGCCTTAAACCCTGAGCAGTTTCCCTGTCACTGCCAAAGAAAAGCAGACCCACTTCACGATGCTGCCACCGTCATGTTTTACTGTAAGGATGGTTTGCCAGGTGATGTTCTAGTTCTAGTTTGCCATTACACAACCCTTTTGCATAAACACAAAGTTGAGTTTCCATCTCATCTGCTGAGCACTTTCTTTCAGTCTGCTGTGTCCCCCTAAATGACTCGTGTCATTCTTTGAACAATGGTTTGTTCTCACCACTCTTCCATAATGGTGAGATTTGGGGAGTGCTGATTCTCACCTAAGGTTTTCACACCTTATAGAAAGAACCAGAACCTTTTTCCCTCATTACCTGACGCTGCGTCAGACTGAAATCTTACTGTTACAGGTTGGCGAAAATTGACAAAATTACTTCTGTTTGTTAAACGCCTAACTGAATGAGGCAGAGAACTTTCTGCAGAGAACTTTCAGAGAGATTTTTTTTAAACTTTCTTAATAGTCAGAAGTTTGGTATAGTGTTTGGTAACATATCATTTGTGTTTCAATCTGTGTGACTAAGGGTAAATCTTTTAGATTCCTTCTACTTATGGAATTTTGGCCCATTCCTCCCAACAAACTGTAGGAGACATGTCAGGTTTGTAGGAGGACATGTCTCCAAAGGTTTTAGTCTCTGTCCCTGACTGAATTTGTTATCTGGCTTTTTACCTGCTGCATTTGGAGTAATGGCTTCTTCTTTGCTGAGTGGGCTCTCAGCCCATGTTGGTACAGGACTCATTCACTATGGATGATAACACTCTGTTACCAGCTTCATCAGCATCTTCACAAGATTTTTGCTTATGTTCTGGGGTTGATGCACATTTTTTATACCCATAACACACTAATCTCTGGGACACACAAAAAAATGTCCACAACATGGACACTACGATGGCTGGACATTCCCATGCTGTCTATACTTGCATTTCAATCTTTGAGCGGATTAACGTTGCACCTTTCAGGCATTAGGAAATTACATCCTCAGGTGTGCAACCAATGAATTCAAATATTGTGAATTAAAGTATCAGAAGATTACAAAGACTTGACATCATCATCTGAGCTTCCCCAAATTGTTTGAAGGAACAGTAATGTTAGTGTGTGTAAACCCTCTGAATTTCAAGAACATAATAACCAATTCTCTAAAACAATCTCTCATTACTATTGTATTTTAAAAATAGAAATCTTTTTGGTAATCCTAACTTACCTAAAACACTAAAGATTTGTTCTGATTTAATGTCAGTGAGAAAAAAAAGTTACATTCTTTATAGAGCCTATGTAAACAGAATATAAAAAATATTGGTCTGGCAACCTTGTAAATTTGCCTGGAAATGTGTGACTTTTTGTTATAAACACAATTTTGCCCCCTGGACAGGATAAATTGTGTTCCTTCATTTAATTTTCTTTGTGTTTCATATAGCGTTGGATGCTCAAGCTGTAAACCGACAAACAAAGCTCATCACCACAGTACCTCCTGTACCGAGGCCTCCTCCACCAAGTCCAGAGGATCCCCCACACACACTGGGGGTTTGCCCCCCAAAACGGATTCCAGTTCAAGATCCCAGTTTCCTGCTGTCCCCTGCTAAACATGTCAACATCAAGGACCAATCCCAGACGGCTCTCGATCTAAATGTCCTGGCCCTCTTTAAAAGGTCTAAAGTCCACGCTCCAATGCTCTTTCCTCAGACGAAATATCCTGGGTTTAGTCCCACAGGGGGACTGTATTGGCAATTTGATGACATCTCTGCAGGATTACATGGACATAGCAGGAATCTTAGAGGCACTCCAGAATTTATTGTTAGATTGTCCGCCATCCACGGCCAGCATCACAGCCAGCATCACGGCCAGCATCACGGCCAGCATCACAGTCTGTATCACGGCCAGCATCACAGCCAGCTTCACGGTCTGCATCACGGCCAGCGTCACAGTCTGCATCACAGTCAGCATCACAGTCTGCATCACAGCCATATCCAACCAGAAGCTCCATGCCCTTCACACCCCGCTGATGACCAGCTCACTCTTCCTCAGTTCCTCTATCTGAACAGAAACAGCTCCAACAGGCCCACGCCTGAGGGGAGGAAGACCCTGCACCACTCAGACTCCCTGCAGGGTGTCCAATCTTCACGGGCGGTGGGGCAGTTTGCTGCAGAGCACCCACAGGAGCCTCCCCATGCGCCACAACCTTCAGTGACCCTCCCCATCCTCCAGCGGGGTCAAGCCGAACCATTCCAAAGGGTGGTGCAGAAGATCCAGCTGCAAGATGGCACAGAACCGACCCAGTGCTGCTTCAGCCAAGTGGTCCCTCTGCGTCCTCAACAAAGCTTTGTCACCTCACATCAATGCGGGAAGACTCAGTATGGAAAGCTTCAGTTTGATTGGACGAGAGGATTTTGAGATTAAAATCGAGTGAGGTTGTGATCGATTCGGTCAAGTCATGGTGTTTATTAAAGTGAAAATGGGTTTGTTTCAAGGAAACAAACTAAACTACATGTTCTGTGTTATGAGAAAGAGGTCTTTGTACAACTCATGAGCATGTTTTGCTACTTGTTTTACTTTAATACGTCTTTACCAGTTCATTTGCATACTGTCACAAAAAGTGACAATGTTTTTTGGACTGTGGGAGGAAGCCAGAGTACCGGAGAGAACCCACGCATCCACAGGGAGAACATGCAAACTCCATGCAGAAAGACCCAGGGCAAGGGTAGGACCTGAACCCAGGACCTTCTTGCTGCATGGCAACAGTGCTACACACTGAATTTCCATCAAGCGTAATTTTACCATACCAACATTATTTATAAAGCGCTTTAAAACAATCACAGCTGAAATAAAAGGTTGAAATAGCTGTAAACTATAAACATACATTAAAAGAACAAGAATATATAAACAAGGCATATATAGGAATGATAAAGATTTTTTTTTTATTTAAAATCAGTTTAAACAAACGAGGTCAAACTAAGTCTCACTGATGTTCAGATCCAAAAAATAAAACTAGGTTTTAGGATGTCATATTAAAATACTGGGGTTCACAGTTACAAAGGCAGCCATTAGGTCAAGCAGAACCAAGGCAGCAAAGTAAGAGAATCACATGCCAAATGGATATAATTGACGACTATTGTAACTGATTTGGTACTATGGTGAGCTTTAAAACCAGAAAGGTTTCCAGAATGTCAGTCTCAGAAAGAACGACTGTAGCTAACTGCAAACTATCTTTTTTAAAACATTTTGAAACAAATGGCAGCCTAAAATGACGTCTATACACGGTGATCTAGACCAGGTTTCCAGAGATGAGGTTGAAGTACTGTGTCTTTAAGTTTAATTGTGCGTTCACACAGAACGCGTTTTCGCCAACCAGAGTGACCAATTTACATGTCATCAATATGTACAGGTGCAAAAAAGTACGGCTGGCAAGACGGGAATCTAGCGACGCGACAGGTGCAATTGTGCCGATTACAGTGAAGCCACAACAACGCAACACCAGCAATGGATGCGAAGCGACAGTCGCTGGAGTTAAAAAATCTGAACTTTGGTGTCTCGTCGCGTTGCAACAACCAATCAGGAACTGGGCGTGGCTGTGATGCGGAGACGAAGCTGTTTCTATTCAGCATGGAAGACAAGCTGATAGTGGTCTGCGGTCAGCCTGAGTTCTATGACTCAACCAATTATTACTACGAGACAAGTTCAGAAAGCCTGGAGAAAAGTGAGGAGACTGGAGTGGCAGTGAAAGCATCACTAGATAACGCCATTGTACTGCTGAATTTCTGGCTTGTCGCCCAGATTTGGTGTGAACGCACCATTACAGGGACCACGCCACAACACAGACTGCCATTTACAATGGCAAGGACACATTGTGCAATACTGGCAAAGACCTCTTTGAAGAAATTGTCAAGGGACAGAATCGTGTGAGGTGCTTGATGGCTTCAGATGTCTCACCACATCCTCTAGGAAAGAGAGTATCTCTTGGAAGTGTCAGCATCAGAAGGTAGGAGCCCTTGTGGGGGGAACATTTTCAATAAAAGCCAAGAAGAAATGATTACACGTTTCAGACAATGCTTCAAAACAAGGGTCCTGAGGAGGGCTAAGAACAGAGGCAATGGCTACACAAGGGTTATGTCTGATGGATGACGTGAAATATTTTCCTAATAAGTTATTTTTGCCTCTTTAACAGCGTTCTGGTACTGACAGCAGCAGAGTCAGGGTTTTCTATAACATTCTCATTCACAATATATATATATATATATATATATATATATATATATAAAAAAGTCAAGTCAGTCCAAAGTTTTCCATTTCTGTGGCATCTGGTAACTTAACTAGATTTGCCAGGGAGTGACTGGTTTAATGCAAACTCGTGGTGCTCAGGCAGTCGCACTGCTGTTGTTGCTGGTGATTTATGAATTAAAAAAACAATCGTAATCAAACTAAGAAATGTTCAACACACATTATCTTTATTGACAAATGTTTCTCTGTTAGCAATATACGTTTTTGACATAGAGCTGTTTTTCTAGAAAACAGCTTGTTGATTAAAATACAAATTAAAGCTGAAGAAACAGATTTATAGCCAGCATTACCTCCTTTTTTCAAAACAAGAGGCTTAAATTATGAAAACCTATACAAGTCTATAAAGTAAAATGAACAATATAGTATGAAACTAACTGTGTTGGTGAAACATTTAGCCTGACTGGGAAGTATCAATGCAAGAGAACAGAGAATACTGTTTAGGAGGCAGATATGCAGTTCACTTGGGCATAAATCATACAGTGTAGACAGATGGCACCTGGGTCAGAGAAGCAGTGACATTCAGGAAAAACAGGTTTGCACTGTTAGACGATTCAACAAGATGGAGTAACATAGAGCGTAGCATGTAGGAGGACATCATTAAGGCAGCGTTTACAGCTTCCAGAAGACTATTAGGATCAAGTCAATCCGTTTCATTTACATGATCTGGTTTTATTTAGTGCAACGTGCTTCCACAAAATTACACTTTTAACATTTTACTGTCTCAGACTCCTCCTGCATGTCGGTGTTGTCTGGATCCAGATGCAGAAACGATGTGAACGCTCAGGAGCTAACACACAAGTGTTTCTGGTGCAGAGACCCACATTTATGGATAAAGATTAAATAGAGAGAGAACAAGCACCCTGTCCCTTCTAACAGCATACACATATTTTTAGACCACATTTAAAGATTGACAAAGGGATAATCATTTAAAACCATTAGAATAGAATATACACTTTTAATTTCTATCAGTCACTTATGATTTTGGATCATTTGGAGGGTACATATAATCTGAGTGATGCATTAGTGGACATGGACCGGTTCCTGGTCTGGAAGTACACCCAAACCAGTGGGTCACCCCCTTGCTGCTGCTCGCTGCCGGTCAGCTGACTGAAGGAAGGCTTGTAACACTCTTCCCTTGCTTACAATACAAAATCAATTGTTTGGAAATATTTTTGGGGAAGAAACGCACGGGAAGTCATAATCTACAAACATATCTCAACATGTCTGTCTTAATAACTGCAACGTGAAAACAGCAGGGAACAGATAATTTAACAGGGGTGCTCTAGGAAAAACACAAAAACATTTTCTGCACAGTAACACATCTATCAAAATAAGAATAAATAAATGCTATAACATTAACTTAACTTTCAGCAACCGAAGGAATAATAGCTACTTTTTAAAAGTTTCTGTTAAAGCTGTTAGATCAGGTACAAATTATACTCTTAAATTTATGTGAAAATAACGTCGCTGCGATTCCGCTAGAGTAACTGCAGCGTTGCTGAAATACGCTGCTTGAGATTAAATCAGAAAGATTTCACAGTGGTATTCATGTGTGAACATTTTGCACATCATTAATAAAACCTAAAACAATCCAATTCTGTCTGTACAATCAGAAGAGGAAACTGAACTCTGCCGAAGAGACTGGATTGAAATTACAGCTTCAGGTTTTAAATTGCCGTCAAGCAATAAAAGTCTGGTTCAGTGCAAAGCTGTGCAGATCTTAGCCTCACTCACCAGTTCTGGTACATGTAGGATCGGTTAAAATCCCTTTCAGCTTACTGTCATAAATATATTTGATCTCTTAAAGAGGTAGTATGCATATTGTAAAAATAAAAAATAAAAATACGTGTTGGAAGGCTGTATTCAGAACATGCATAGTGAAGTTATTCAAAGGGCACATTTGTTCTTTTAATGATGATGCAGCTATGTTTCACTACCATCCAACACATGGATGGAATTGAAACATCCTGGACCCACTGGCCTCTCTGTGTTAGCACAGATATAAAGTTAAACATGTAAATGGTACTGTCTGTGTTGACTATGTCAGAAGGCTAGAGCTTGTTTCTTTCTGATAATCCCAGTGGGCTGATGTGTGTGTGTTAAGGAGATGGTTCCATGAGGTAACTCAGGCTAGCACCCAAAGTATGACCCACAAACAGAAGGGACTCCTGACAAACTGATGCTCTGAGCACAACTTTGGTTCAAGTAGTGTTGGATGTCCTTACACGATGCGATTAAAAACACCGACCTCACATAGGAGAGGTTGAGTTTATACTTGAAACAAGGTTATGACAGACTGAACACACATAGCCCCTTCGGTTGGGGGGAGTTGGCATTATCTGGCGTCGTTGAGCTGCCGTGCCACCGTCAGGATCTCCTTGGCTCCTTTGCTCAGCAGTAATTTGGCTAGGTCGACGCCCAGCCGCTCAGCCGCGTCCAGAGAATTCGCAGGGAGCTTGATTGCCGTGACTCCCACTCTCTGGGCCCGCTCGTCCACATTCTCCAGGCTCTGCTGCACATAGACATTAGCAAAAAGTTCAAACCGGAGAATTCAGAGCTGCAAAGATGAGCCGTGGCCACCACATCTTCACGCTCACCTTGTCACCAGGAGCGATGCTGGTCTCCATGGTTTCTTTAAGACTCTCTGAGCCGTCTAGACTGTACACAGCACCGGTCAGATAGAGCTGAAAAACAAGCCAGATTTATAATTGGAGGGTTAATGATGAATGTGGATCCAGTTTTTTCCTGATATTTAGGACTATTTTGAAAACATTTGTCAAACTGAGGCATAAATATGTGTTAAACAGGATGAGGTAGGTTTGCCTCACCCCCTTATATTTGACTGGAATATGAAGTACTTCTTAAAATCAATACAGTGCCGGGTTTGTCCCATGTTTTAAAGGTTGTTTTGAATGTAGCATCATCCAATCAAGCATCACCCAATCAGAGGGAAGTCCTTGTTCCTTATTCGCAAAAGTTCTACTTAAACCAATGATCTTATCAATTAGGGATTTAGTATATGAGCTGACCTCTTTAGGAACTTTAGGAACAGAGTACATCACGATCTGATGTGCTTATTACAAAACAATGAATTGTAATGTTGAATTTCACCTTTAATTGTTTCGTATTCGGACATTTCATTTGCATGTGAAGAAAATACACATGCAACATTTTTTAATATATGAAGCCAATTAAGTAAAGGTACTTTAAAATGTTATTGAATCAATAGGAAATATTACAAAATTGGGATACATAAACATTTAAAAAGGTCAAATTATTTCTATTTAGGCTGAAACAATTGAAAACACTTTACCCATTAAAACCTTGATCAAACAGCCCTTTATAAATATTCAGTTTCCTTATTGATGTTATTTATATAGCATTTTATGTTTTAGTCTGTAAAAGGAATTTGTACATTTATAGGACAGTCTATCCATTGCCCTATGCAGTACCAAACAGCAGAACAACAAAAAAGCGTCAGTTGTTAGCATGACATGACATTAGCGTGTGTAGCTAATTAGTGCAATAATTATTGTTTTTGATAGAAGAGGGGATTTACTTCTAATTCATAGTAGCTTGTCTGCATTAGCTTCCTGACCTTAGATTTAAGATAGGTTTCAAGAAATTCAGACATACTCAACAAGTGCAGCAAATACAAGCTAACTGTATGCAGTTAGCTAGTATTAGCCAATCTCAGACAGTTAGCTGCAGCTAGTCAAGTCTGTTAGCATCATGCTATTTCAGGGGACATATTTTACAGACACCAGCCTAAAATTAAACACTTTTGTCTGACACCAAGCTGGTTCTGTTGGAGTATAGGAGCGCAGGTGTTCTGCCACAGTTATCACTCACTCATGCCATAATGAAAAGTTGTTCACCAATCTCCTTGTGAATAGAAGTACTTTGTTTTTGCAAATGCAACAGTGATATATAGCCTATAGCCATCGTACTGCTACGTTATCACTGCTTCTACTACATCAAAGTATTTAACTAGAATTTAGCTCAGGTTCAAAAGTGCATCATGGGGATTAATGCCGCTAGCAGTAATTGTTACTCTGTGTTGTGAAATGAATCTGTAGAGAAACAAACTTGGCTTTTTTAAATTGCTGCTGACCAAAAAAAAAAAAAGCAGCTAAACTTGTTGATAAATCTGTCCGGCTGGTAACGCCGATGCAGAGTTTTAGTCTCCACTTTTTCACAGCAACCCGAGTTCAGAATCTACTTCTGAAGGCAAAACAAAATGTGGCTGTGGTATTAGAATCTGGTAAAACTATAAAACTGCGACAACCTTATCTTCACTGTATGAGGAATTTGAGACTTTTAAAATCTGAAAGAAGAGTAGAGCCAGCGGACTAGATGATTAGTTATTGACGACAGATGAATTGAACAGTGCCCTGTGTAACTGAACGCACGTCTAACCCCTGCCAGCAGACCGGGTGCATGCACAGGAGCCGTACTTTTTACAGTCAAAGCAGCAGGAGGTAAACAGCAGAGTAAAGTCCTCCTCTCGCCAGCATTCCTACCTGTGAGTCCTTCACCTTGGTATGCACAGCCACAGGAACACTACAGCCGCCCTCCTACAAACAAAAGTTATGCTGAATAAACTCCACTCCTGGATTTGAGCAGTAGGAAATGTAAATAAGGAGAGTTTTTGGTGTACCAGTTCTTTGAGGAAGGCTCTCTCAGCGATGCAGCGCAGCACGGTGTCAGGGTCATGGAGGACAGACACCATCTCCAGGATATCTGTGTCTCTGGCCCGGACCTCCACTGCCAAAGCTCCCTGAAGACAAATGCACAGATGATGATTATTACAGGAACATGCACACAATTACCTTTTCTAAACCACAAACTGGACATGGTTTCTTCCTCTACCTGGCCAACAGCGTACATGCAGTCTTCAGGCTCCAGGATCTGGCAGTAGAGAAACAATCACAGAGGTTGTTAGATGAAAACCAAAGAGAAACATCTGAGAGAGGATGTGACATCACGAGGAGGAGTACCAGGCTGATCCGGTTCTCCCAGCCCATCCTTTTAAGGCCGGCAGCAGCCAGGATGATGGCAGCAAAGTCATCCTTCTCATCCAGCTTTTTCAGACGCGTGTTCAGGTTCCCGCGCTATAGACTGCAGTTAAGAAAAGCTCCCATAGCAACAACTGCACAACTACACAATAATTCACATTCCTTTAACTTTTTCATACTAACGCAAGAGACTTCAGTGCAATGTATTTAAGGTGATAGGCGGACAAATCAGTGCATAATTGTGAAGTAGAGAAAGGCCCGTTGAGTATCTGTATCTGGTCAAAGGTAGATGAAAGAGGTATAGAGCCAAATACAGGGCAATGCTGGACTTGAGTCTGGAGTGGTGCTTCAGGTTCCAGCAGAAAAAAAAAAAATCACCCTAAACCTACACATGATTATACTTTGATTAAGATCAGAGTATATCCATGTGTTTCAATGACCTAGTCAAAGTCCAGACCTAAAAACAATTGTGAATCTATGGCAAGACGTTGATGTTCACGTCTTATCTGACTTAGGTTGAGCTATTTTGAAAAGAAGAATGGGCGAAATCTTTAGTCTTTATTTGTTGGTGAGAGGTGGTGTTTCTAAGTACTAATCCAAGAAGGCTGGATCCAACTGCATCAGAGGTGAGGAATTTAGATTCAGAAAGTAAAAAATAAATTATTTCCAACAGGGACCAAAATCACCTGGTGAAGTGAACAGGACGAAGGAAACCCAAGCAGGATTTTTACTTTCCTGAGGCCGGATTCCCCACCTCTGAGCTACATGCAACACTGTTCAGGTCTTTATTTGTAAGAAGAATTACCAGCACGACTCTGTTTCCGCCCATTTTACACATACTTTGTCTTGGCCTACGACATGAATTCCAATAAAAAACACTAACAATTGAGGCCGTCAGGTGACAGAATGTGAAAAGGTTCAAGGCAAATAAATACCTTGGCAACACACTTAATATATCCATCAACTGCTGGAAGTTCCCCTGTGGTTTTATTTTCTAAACAGACCATTCTTCTGCCTCTTTAATTGGACTCTGCGTATGGTGACGAAGCCCAACAGGTTCAGGATGAAATAGAGAAACTGTCCCAAAGGATACGATATCTTTGAACTCCAGGTGGGGAAACCTCTTCTTCAGCTGGGCAGCGCGCCGTAATGAACTCGTGCCAATCACACTGCAGACACACAGATACACCCCATGAAATCCAATCTGTTCATTTAAGCATATATAAACACAACAAGCTTCCTAACGGAGCCCTACCTTTTCTCTGGCAGAGTGTCCAGAGTTTTCCCCGCATTGTTCGGATGGAGCACCACGGCATCATGGGGGTTCTCCCTCCTGAAACAGAGAACAGGAGTAGTACGTGCTGCTGGACCGCCAGCCGCAGTAGGACTGGACCTACTAATAATGGACTAGAGGTGAACCCAAACTGCCCCGCCCCTTCATCCCCTCAGCTCTGCTCCTGCCTGGAAGAAACGCTGAAGTCTGTGGACTAAAGCGGAATCGCCTGGACTTTTAAAGCGTTGCTTTTTTTTGTACAATTCAAAACAACCTGTTTTAATGTAGCCAAGTTGTTGTACATCAGCGCCTCTTTGTTCCTTTTTCTTTGCCAGCTAAATAAAATAAAAAACACCGGCTCAAACGGTGCAATGCTCAAAGAAATTGTAAAAAGAAAAAAAGAAAACGATCACAAATTATATAGCTTTTAGTGAGCATGGTAACATTTATAACAGGCCAGTCAGAACCAAATGAGGGCTTGTATGCAGCAACAGGACCGAGGCACCGAGGTGGCCAACAAGCAAAGACAAACTCCTCTGTGCCAGACGCTGCTATAGAACCAAAGCTGAGACCAACAGCAGGAGGTTGACCCAAACAGAACCAGGATCTTCTGCTCTGCACCAAATCCACAACCAAAGAGCCTAAAAACGATTGAAGATGCAATAAAACATCTGCTTCTGGATTGCTTTAGCTTTGCACGGACGACTAATGATGCTAAAAAAATACAACTTAAGCTGCCGGTCCAGTGACCGTGTACGTTTATATAGATGGGTAGGAACGGATCCCCTTTCTACTCTGGTAGATAAAAGCTCATAGTGTGGGTGTACTTCCTTTAACTATGACTGTATGTCAGCAATTCTTCTCCACAGACTGAGCATTTTATCCACTAGGGGAATAAATCCTGGATATTCACCCACACCGTCCCTTCCCTGGTAGAGTATGTGCTGAAAACAGATCAAAATGGCCAAAATTTTCCTTGTCTCCAAAGACTGCAGACTGTGGACTTACTTCAACACGGCGCCGATGGTGAATCCTGCAGGCAGGCTGGTGGGAAGATCTTTGAGCGAGTGAACAACCAGGTCGACCCTGTCAGCCACACAGGAAGGACATCTGTTAGAGCGGCTCTGTTCATGTTTCATGGTAGAACGCGCTCATTCAGCTGCAGCCCACAACCACCTGCTACATCTGAGGTGGCCGCGCTTTAAAAGGGCTTCCCTCTGTATGACTTCAGCTACACACACACACACACACACACACACGGTGGCTCGCAAAAGTATTCACACCCATTCAACTTTTCACATTTACTGGAGTGGAAGGTGAACCTCTGCTCCATTCTCAGGTCTGCTGCAGACTCTGATGAATATTTGCCCATTAGGTGACTTCTTAGGGCTGTTGGTTGCTCTGGATTTACTGTAGGGTCATCAGCATGAAGGGTGCTGAATACAAACGCTAACCTAACAGATTTTAATTGCAGGAAAAAAGAAATTGATAACCATGTATCATTTCCCCTCCACTCGCCAGCTTAGTGGTGGTCCCTAACATGAAGTCCCAATGAAATAGATGGAAGGTGGTGGTTGTAAAATGCCAACGTGTGAAAAAAATTGTCAAAGGGTGTTAACGCTTTTGCAAGACAATCGGACGTACAGGCGTATCCGACAGCAAGACGTTTTTTAAGGCTTTTCTGTTATGCAACGAATGAATCACTAAGAAAGTAATCAGCCTGTGACGAAAAGCCTGGATTTCTATTTGCAACCGAAGCCTGACTGAATATCTGCGTGAGTGTGCCGTCGGTGTCACACTTACTCATTCCTCTCCAGGGCGTTCTCCAACTCTTTGGTGAACAAACTCTTCTCACCGATCTGAATGAAAAGCACAGAGGTTCTGTTAGCTCCACGCTGTAAACTTCAGATACAGCCCAGCGCACATCATGTCCACTACAACAGCCTCTGAGGGAACGCTGTGGATTTCCTTTCTAGTAAAACACTAAATCAGACCTGCGTGTGTGTTTCAGGAAAAGGGGATTGTATATCTGACATTAGTTTGGCCATGTGACAGTGATGCAGCAAAGGATTGTGGGGTGTTTAACTGAAACAAACAAGCAGTGTGGTAATTTTTTTTAACATATTGCATATTTATCAGTTAATATTGGTTATAGCCATAAAACATCAATATTAGTATTGGATATTAATATTGGCCCAAATTTTCAGATCGGTGCATCTTTAGAATATGTTTTTTCCTACTTAGGTTTCACTTTCTGCACACACCATAAACCATGAAACAACACAATGTTGGCTTCTGGTCCAGCAGTGTGGTAGAGGGGATTTGTTTATTTTATTGGCAAAAAAAAAATCAGATCTCCTTTAAGCTGATCAACACTTCAATTGGTCAAACCTGGACTGAATTATCCTACACTAAATACAAATTATTGTGTCGCCTTTTTCTGTTTGTAAAAGTTCAAACATCAGGAGCTTCAGTGCTTCGTTTGGGACCTAAACCGGACACAGGTTAAAATCCTGTAAAACCCATTTTATTATTTTTTCTGAGTTTTTCCTTCAGTTAAATCCATCACAGTGACTTTTTATGAAGTGATGATATGCCAAAGCGTAAAATAAAAAAAAAAAATTATTCATCTTGGAAAATATGACAATATCTAGACGTCAAGGAGTCCAGTCAAACCAAACTGATCAATAAGATCGACAGAAACTCAAAGTGAGACGTGGAAATTCAGAGACAAAATTTGAAAAAAAGAAGCCCTGTATTCTTAGGAAAATAATTTTTTTTGTACTTTTCGATAACAGAATCAGGACACGGGGAGAAACTTGAGCAGTATTATTTATCCAGACCTGCAAATTCACAACTTTTCAAAACTTTTCTCAACTGTGGAGGAACCCTGTAGTATATAATGACTGTGTAACACCTGTTATATGTGAGTTTTATACATATGAGGTTAAATTGAAAACAGCTGTCCAGAACAGTGTATGGTACTGATGCTTGTTAGTTAGTCTTGGATGAGACAAACAAACCTTACCTTTGATAAAGCTTTGTCAAGGATTACATCTCCCATTGTCGACATGGCAACTGAAAGACAGAAGATGTTCATCAGTGATGGTCAGGGTCAGTAGAACTGGGAGGAAACGTTGTCCAGCAGTCTAAACGGGGACAGCTCAACATCTGCAATCACCACACAAAGCTCTGTGCTCCAGAAACCAGGGTCGTGAAGGTAGTTCTGTTCGTTTTATGTCAACGAGGGATAAATAGGCCAGCGGCTTTTAACATGAAGCTCACTGAAAAGCTCTCTGTTGGACCATAACACTGTTCTATTCCCATCAAAGCGTGATCTTTTGCGTTTCTGCAGATGCAGCTAAAGAACGAGGACTATGCAACGTTTCTTTGTGATCGCCCGTCAGTGAGATGCTGAGGATGCAACTTCTATGATTAGCTCAAGGCCTCTACTGAACAAGCAATACAGTCTAGTTCTTAAGGAGGAAATTCTCAAGAAGTGGGGCGTCAATCATGATTGTTCCACACTTCAGTATGTGACTCATGTGCCACTTAGCTTGTGTAATCGGGACAGTTTAGAGCCTCTGAGAGAAGAAGAATATAAATGAGACGAGGTTTAGGTCCCTCCCTCGGCTGAGCACCCCCCGATCTGATAAGACAAGCTGACTTTGAGTTGTTCCTGCCTGCACGCGCGTACAAATCCTAGCTTACTAACACTTGTGCATGACCTGGTCGCTGAGGCACAACAGCAAAGACCCAGGTGGGACGGCCATGCGGAGGAGGACAGGTGGAGCACGTCCAACAGAACTAATTTAAACAGGGAGGTGTTTTCAGCGCTCTCACAGCCAGAATCACATCCACATCAACGGTAAATCCATTCTGGCCTTCTTTTTCCTGAATGAGCCGATTATTCAACAAGAGGTTGCAAAGGTTTTTGAGAACAACGGGGAGCCCGCCCAGCCATTTGGATTCAGGTTATAGAGAAAGCAGACACAAGGTCCAGGCAGGTCATTGGAGCCCTCCTTCTGGCAGCCTCATTTGAATCTGCCTTTAAAACATAGTCCACATATTAGTACACTGCAAAAAGAGAACTAAAAATAAGTAGAATTTTCTTGAAATGAATGTATTTGCCCTTGATTTGAGCAGGTAAATAAGATTATTTGCCAATGGAATAAGATTTTTGCACTTAAAATAGGGACAATTCATATCCGTCATCTTATTACAAGTGGTGTATATCTAATTATCTTATTTTAGGGGTAAAAATACTCATTCCATTGGCAGATAATCTTATTTACCTGCTCAAATCAAGGGCAAATACATTCATTTCAAGAAAATTCTACTTATTTTTAGTTCTTTTTTTGCAGTGTAGCAGGGTCCTCAGATGAAACAGAACTGGCAGCTTTAAGCTCGTCTGAAAACTGCCTCTGACGGCGTGGAAAGGCCGTCTGGAGAGAAAACTAAAAGATTGAGCTGTTTTGGCCACAATGACATTATCTATGCTTGATGGGGGGGGGGGGGGGAAATCGCTTTCACACCCAAGAACACTAGCAACTGTCGAACACGGTGAGGACAGAATCGTGCTGTCTGCTCTGCGGCCATTTCTACTAGTGCCTAAAGTGGGAGGAATAATGCAACAAAACTACCAACAAATTTCATCAGCTTCATCTTCAACTCAACAGATCAGAGGTTGAAACCCGGTGCTCTGACAGGACAATGATCCCAAACACACTGCAACGCTGCTTTTGGACTGCATCAAGCCTTACATGCACAGAATGTAACCCTTAGGACCAGGTATGGACTGTGGTTGAAAGCCAGGTCTGTGGAGCCAGAACTATACCAAGAGCTCTATGATGGCTTTAAATCATAGAGCTGGAGGGGTAAGCATATATAAGAAGCTGAATGTATAATTTTCACCCTGTACAGATTAGGTGAAAAAGCTGCAGTAAATTTATACTGGTGCGTAGAATAAGTTTTTTTTAAATCAATAAAGTTCTAGAATACTTTTCCTCCTGAAAACAGTCCTTTCAAAGTCCAAACCCTGTTCTCCATTTCATCCCGGTGACGGGTGGAGGGGATCTTCAGCCTATAGCTACATGTGCAGCGGCAGCGGCGGCCTTCAGACCTGGCCAGATTCTACTACCTAGTTTCATCTCCTGGCAGAAGAACCTGCGTCTCTCACCTATCTCCAGGTGGACGTCAGGGTGGAGCTCCTTCAGCTTGTCGGCCACGCTGTCTGTCTGGATGCGAGCCAGCTGCAACGGCAGAAAAATCAAACGATCGGACATATACCTCATTAGTCAAGACAGCGAGAAATCATGAAATGAGCAACGGTCGGCCAGGAGGAGGATCCCTCGTCAGGGCAAAGCCGCGGTGTTATCGCCGCTGCAGACGTCCTGCCCCGCTGTATCTGGAGCCGCGTGGTGCTATCAGATAATCCGCAGTTAACGGACACCCTGGACCTCTGCAGGGCCTCGCTCCATCTTAGGACTAAATGTAGCCCAAAGGCAGCGGGGGAAATGTGGGCCGAGGTGCAGGAAGAACCGCGGGGCTGTACCTGGCTCTTGCGGGTCCCGATCCTGATGACCCGGCTGGCCTTGCCGCTCCCGTCCTGACAAGGCAGAAAGAAAGCAGTTCAGACAAAGCGTGTCAGCCAAGAATCTCCGCCTGTACGTTACCACGCTCCCACAGTCAGCCACCGCGGTGGAGCCGCACCGGGCTCCGCTGGCCCTCACCCTGATGTACTTGTAAGGTCCTTCCTCCATCATTGTGTTTCTTCGCTGCGAGCTGCTGCACTGTGGCGCCTATTGTGTCGGCTGAGAGTCTGAGGCTGCCTGCTGCGTCTTTGGTGACAAGCTTTATGCTGCCTGAGGTCATAGATTCTCCAGAAACAGTGATCTGACTCACTGATCCTCCCCTTCTACCAGCCTTTCCCTAAAGGACACCCCCCCCCCCCACACACACACACACACACACACACGTCCAGCAGATCTCTGCTGCTGACAGATAAGTGCCAGTTTACTGAAGCCGTTAGAAAAGGCAGGGATGGGCAGCTGACATGGGGGGGGGGGGGGGGGGGTGTAAGGTGTGGTCCCAGTGAGGTCTACATGTGGGAGTCCCGTAACACTGTTTCATGAATGGACGTCAGCCATCCATCCATCCATCATCGGTTAGTGACAGCACAGTGACATGAATTAAGAGTCAGAATAATGATCTTACGTTTCTGATTACTCAGTTAAAACGCAGGCGGCCCACATAGAACCTCTATGGAAACGCCAAAATGACCAAACACCAGTACTGCAAATAAATTCGAGTCACCAAGTTTTCCAGGAAAATTTTATCTAAAATATATCCTGGATTTTCTCTCCTCCTCGCTGGGTCATATCTATATATGCAGTTAAATGTTCTAGGATAGGACAGACGACTTATAGGGAAAAAATATTTATTGATAAAATAGAAATCATATTGATTGATAATTATCAAAAAATATGTTCTATACATTTTAAGTGCCACCCTGACCATGTTATACGCTGTTGCTTAATGATCTATTTTTTTTTATAACGAACACAAACACTGAATTCAAACTGAACCCTTTACTGATCCAACTTTGTACTAAAACTGCAAGTTTTTAAAAAGGAACGTTTGCGAAAATCTTTCAGTTCTGAGAAGATTCTATTAATAAACCAGAACACAGGGAGGGATTTACAACAGGACAATAATCTAAATCTCACATTAAACCGATGGAGAAATCAAACCAACTTTAAGCTTCTGGAAAAGCTTTCTGACACACCTCACCCATGAAAATACTTCAAAGTGTGAACTATGCCTAAAAGCCAGGGGCATGAAGAAATCAGACCAGTCAAAATGAATTTGACAAATTTAGCCCCAGATGAAGGGTTAAAGAGGGGTCAAATATCACTAAGTGATTGAGATGCATTATCACCACATATTAGTGGGGGTGTATGTTGAGATTTGGGCCTATATATAGAACATTAACCCCCTGTGTTTTAGAGAAAACCCAGATTAAGTGGACACTCACACCCACTTCTTTAGTAAAAAAAAAACAATGCAATTGTATGCTGCGTAACGTAAAACATGGGGGACTGCAACTTGTCCATATTTCTGATTACTTTAGCGAACATGTTTACGATCTGTGAAAATGTGTTCTAAATTTAACACCAGGAACACGTTCATTAAAAAGCGCTTAATAAAACCTACAGCCTAGACTGGTCCGTCCAGGACGGCAGTGATCTGGCTAAATAAATGTGTTCTCCTAAACCCAGAGAGCGTTCTGTTTGATCTTCACTCCAGCAGTGAAACTTTAAAATGTGTAGATGTGTAAATGAAAAGTGACAGCCTGTTCCCTGGCTCAGCTTTGCTACCGCGTGTCCCTCCGTTTTTCTGACCAATCCAAAACACCCTTTGCAAGCAAGACACAGCCAAGAGCCAATCAAGGCGCCACAAACGACTGACGTAAGCGGAAATGTATCTGAGCGCCCTGAATGACGGCAGACATGGCCGTGATTAGATAAAAACCTACCTGCGAGCTCGCTTCCTCCGACATGTCGGTGATCCGTCTATCTCGGTCGGTGCTGCGGGAGTCAGGAGCTTGCTTTGAGCAACACTCTGCACATCAGAAAAACACTAAATCCTGGAAAATCCTCAGAGCTCGGCTCTCCTTCCGCTCCCTATGGGAATGAGCGTGAGTTCTGGTGACGTCATCACACCAACTAGAGGTCATTTCCTCCTTCTAACTAGCGCCCTCTAGACGAATCCTGACAGAAAGCTTTTTTATTGAGTATCGTGAGACTAAGTATATATATATAATTTTTAATTACAAGCTGTATGCAACGAAAATTCGTTCTGTATGCACTCTGTACATACAAATTGACAAATAAAGATGTCTAAGTCTAAGTCTAAGTCATATCCTGCAAACATGGAAGCCAGTAAGAGAAGAGGCCAGGAATAAACAGAATACCACATCATATACATGCTGTGGAAGTTAAAAATTCGGTGGGGTTTCACACTATCAACAGAACCGTTTAGAAATGGCATATTACATTGTCAGTGGCAGGTTGTTGTACTGAATTGTACCATTAGGTAGGTGTCATTATTACTTATTGCTCCTTCAAGTGAACAGAGTGAAGGGAAACCAGGCTGGGTTTTCCTCTGTTACTCTAGTATAATGCAACAGACAGGTCAAGAAATAGAAATAGAAAAAAAAAAATCACAGGATCTCCAATGAATGAACCTCAAAAAGCAGGCTTGTTTTTATGGCACGGGTTAAATGCAAGGAAATTCTTTACTGACCAGTGATCTAACCTTTTCATGAAAGCTGCTATTGACCTAGTAATGTTTCCCGTCCTGGTTTTCAGCAGCCAAGGGTTTCCACACTTCAAATAGTAAAATATCCTGTACTTAGAGCTTTATCAGGTCTGGAAGACCCAAAAGTGGTTTCCACCACATTCTGTCATTCATCCATATGTGCAGATGATGGTAAGCTACATCGTAGCTGCAGCTGACAGAAGCAGGGCTGCGGTACAATCGGCGCCACCAGGCCCTATGACAACTGGCAGCAGGACACTTCTGCCAGTTGCCTGGCAGCAGGCAAAGCAGATGAAGTGTCCTGCTCAAGGACAAAATGACTGATGTGGTCAGGGTGGGGGTTCAAACTGGCAACCAACCGGTTATAGGGTGAACTCCTAGCTCCTGCGTCACTGTTGCCCAACTTCAGGTTTTTAGAGACATGGTTTTACAGCTATGGAGCATGTAGATTGAAATTGTGCTCATAAATCCTGACTCAATATGTTGTTACTTATCTCAGAGGTGGCTCATACCTTAAAAAGTAACTGTGAGATGGATTTGGGCCCAGGACCATTCATTAGTTGCATTCTATCTGCCTCAGAAATAAAACAATTGGAGCTGGAAATGGAGTAAACCCGAGTAAACAATGTTCCAGTTAACACAGTCTGAAAAGTCAGGATTCCAAAATAAAAACAAAAAAACTAAAGGTTAGGAATCCAATATGGCGACAACCAGGAAAGTTGTTGTTTTGTTTGTAGTACTTCTAATAAACATCCTTTAAAGGTATATTTCCACATGCAAACACCCCTTTTAATTTTCTTGGTTCATATTTGCAGCAGCTACATGAATTTGAGTTTAGACACACTCTAACAAGTGTGTCTTGTAAAATTAACATGTTTTCATCACAGCTTAGTCTTGTTGATTACAAGGAGCTGCCATACTACATTTGACAATCAGCCTTAAAAACTTTCTCCAACTTTCCAAGCGGAAAGTCAGACTATAGTAATCGTAACAGTTGATTTTTCCAATCTTAAGCCGTGATTTCCAAGTTCTGACTGCAAATGGAATGCAACATGTGGCCTATAGACCAATAACAAGATTTTAGAAACATCAAGCAAGTGCAGTGGTTTGACTGTTGCTTCCTCTTCCTGGTCAGGACACTGTAGAGAGACCATTTTAATAAGCTGATCTTTTGAAAATCAAAACATTCACCAACTGTTTTCCTGAAGGGTACTGGAAAAGTTTTTGTAATATTATAGCTTGGTGATTTTAGCATTGAGTCCAGTTCATTGCTAATCTGTAACCCTTGTATTTTCAGTACCAAAAACAAGCATGTCTGTCTTTTCTGTGTCAAACCAGAGGAAATTCTAGCATATCTACATATAATGGAAACACACAATTATTGACTATGTGATCTGTATTTTTGTGGTGTCTGGAAAATATACATCTGTGACGCATATGCATAGGAAGCAATGCTGTGATACACAGTCAGAACTCGTAAATCCCAGGTTCCGATTGGAAAAGTAAACTGTAATGGCCACTAGAGTCGGACTTTCTCCTCAGAAAGTCGGAGAATTTTTTAACTGAACAAATTGAAAGTGGTGTTTGGACGTGGACAGCTTTAAAGGGCGTTTATAAGAGGTACTACCAAGAAAACAACAGCTTTCTTGCAGTCACCATATTTAATTATCTTAAACTTTTATTTTTTGTTTTGTTTTTATTTTGGAATCCCAACTTCCCAGACTGTATTAACTGGAACGGCCCTAGAATGGAGTCTTGAGGAACACCACTTGTGATCACCCATATCAAACCTATTAATAAAACCTATTAATATTTGTTTGAAAGTCTTTAGCTTTACCAATGCTATCATTGCTCTTAGCTTTAGTTATTCATATCGTTGTGATTATTATCATGAATTGTAAGATGTCTTATTCATTGCTAATGGGTAATATTAGGAGACAAATGTTGTTTAAACTAAAAGATTACTGCAGACTACTATTCCGATCACTCTGTCTCTCTTATCTTGGCATCAGAACTTTAAATCAAAGAGGCAATGGTGGAACTTTTAAAAAGTTCTGCTGGGGAATATGTCCATACATAGCAGAATAACACAGGCTGCATTAGGTTAAAAATAATAATAACAGAGAGTTCCAGCGTTGTTTCAGCCAAGGTAAGTTATTTACACGCCCAGGTAGTTTTAACGCGCTGAAACTCTTATCACCACAGTCCTGGAATGACTTGTAGTATTTGTGCTGTTCGGGTTTCGGAAGCTTTCTGACAAACAGGCGCTCTCGTCCTGCTTTATTTGTGCTCCGAGGCCAACATGTTGGAGCCCACGTCACCGGTTTCCACGGTGGGCTGATCCAGCGAGCCTCTTCCGGTGGATACGTGGCTCTCCGCCGCCGCTGCCATATTGACGCTAGCTAGCTAACGCTCGGCCGCGCTCGAAGTCAGCTGCGTTCGCTCCCTGCCGCTCCACCGTGACACGAAATTCCCCCGAAAAGAAGACACACGACGGACTGACGGCCGCTCGCACACGAAAGAGAGACCAAACATGGTGAGTGGAGGCCGGGAGGCCACGGAAACGGTGTTAGTTGTCATCGGGCCGCGCAGTTATCATAACATTGGCTAAAGCGGCTAAAGCTAGCAGCCTGGCAGCTTCTCTTCCCCAGAAATGGAAAGCAGAGGGACGCCGAGGCTGCTTCAGCTGAACGTCAGGGCAGGGGGGATGAACGTCAGCCCGCTGCTGGTTGTCTTTCACTAAGCCAAGGCGACCTGGGGTCAGGGGGACGCAGTCTGGAGACACCGCTGACGTTAGCTAGCTTCCCAGGCTAGCGCTGCCTGGCTGCTGTCCGGAGCTGGACCCGAGCTCAGCGTCCAGCCTGGCAGCCTGTCAGCCTGGCAGCCTGTCCCCGGTCAGCCCGCACCACCCAGTCTGCTCACCGGACCGGAGTCCGGGACACACGCTCCTTATCGCGGCGACAGCTTCGTGGACCAGCGTCCGCCGATCCACGGCTCCAGCAGCCAGTCGGTGTCTTCAACGTGGAACAAATCCACTTTCATTCTAAGGTTCATTGTTCCGCAGCCTGTCTGTAGAGCTGGCGTGATGTTACACAGAGGTACGGCAGGAAACGATCTCGTTTCTCTCTGGGTCCTGTGGCTTCCTGTGTGCAAATGGTCTTTGATGAGGAATCATTTCTGCAGGTGAACTCTGAATGGCAGGTGTCCCCGGAGAGGCCAGATCCACAATGACTCCTGCCTCACCTGGGCAGCCTAAAGTTATAAAGCATTAAATGCTCCGGGTTTTCACACTTCACCTCGGTGTGAAAATCATGGCTCAGCACCCGCTTTCCTCACTTTTCTTTATTTTCTGTCATCACAGTGACCCCCTCCAGCCTGCATGGGTGCACTTCCCCCCCTAGATCCTGCAGCTTTTAGATGGAAGGGATTGCAGATCCCTGCCACAGATCTATTGCTGCTTTGGCCAGAGAAGACGACGAGAGTTTGTCCGACTGGCCGAGTATGATTGGCTAGTTTGGACGCGCGGCCCATGAAACAAATTGAGCTAAAAACGCCAAAGCAGGCCTTGTGTGATGGCAGTTTAGCCTTAGATGAAACTGTGGGGGTGGTTTGTAGCTCAGTGTGCCGCAGCTCTGACCTAAACCAATTCATATCAGTTTATTTAATGTTATCGTCGGAGACAGTCACACTTTTTAGCTTGAAACTGTTTATAATAAGTGAGTGTGAGAGAAAAAAGATTTAAAATCAGCCCCTATGGTGGAGGCTGCTGGAGATTTTCACTCAGGAGGCTGTAAAGAAAGACAAGGATGGTGACCAGCGAAGGAAGAATGGATGACGAGGAGGAAGTGGAATCACCTTTCTTTTGAGTCCCACAAAGAAAACAATGCCTAAATTCTGGGGGACCATCCGCCATCAACAGTTTGCAGACTTTTTTTTTAACACCATCGATGCATGACCTCCATTATATGTATTTTTTAGGGTCATTGGCGCGCCGCTGGTTCAGCAGGGTCGTCTGTTTCAAGACGACTTACTAGTAATAATCATCATCTTTGCTGTCAGTGCAACTTTGATTCAAATGAAATGTGTCCTCTGCATTTGACTCATCCCTCAGGGAGGTGTGGGGGGGCAACGCTGCAGCGCCCAGGGAGCAGCCGGAGTGGCAGTCTGTGGGCGTGGAACCAGGAACCTCTCTAAGCAGAGGTTCCTGGTTCCCTATAACTGCGCTGCCGTAGCGTTCCGTAACTGAGGGAAGGAGCTCAGATTCAGACGTGGCTGAGGAGGGTTGTGTTGCACTGGAAGCGATTAGGAAAACACGATAAAGTGGAAGCCTGTAGAGATAAGCGTAGCATACACAGAGCATCCAGCCACTGATAAAATCACCATTTCTGTCCTCAGCAAGGCTTAATTGAAGAAGTTGGTCTCTGTCGTTTAGGCAATGATACAAAATAGTTTCCTAACCACCTCCCCCCACGTTGCCACCTTCTTTTACCATCTAAAATATTTTTATGCTGCGATAAACGAGCGTCACCACATCCATCGCCGACACGGAGATGGATGTGGCCTTAAAAATATCCACTTCTAAACAGTCTGCCTGATCAGCCTTATCCCAACAGAGATTTTGTTTTAATAATTGAAGATTTTAACAAGGTTAAAACTTTCAGCTTAATAAAACGGTTGTAGCCGTAGCCTCGGCCATATTTAAACGGTGCCGTCTATGTGGCGGTTTTTCTTTCTGCGCCGCCCCGTGACCTCTGGTGTCTGGGGTGCGTGTCTCTGATGCGTGTCGTCCGTCCTCTCCTGCAGGTGCTGTTGGCAGCGGCGGTGTGCACCAAGGCCGGCAAGGCCATCGTGTCGCGGCAGTTTGTGGAAATGACCCGCACACGGATCGAGGGCCTCCTGGCCGCCTTCCCCAAGCTGATGAACACGGGGAAGCAGCACACCTTCGTGGAAACGGACAGCGTTCGCTACGTGTACCAGCCGCTGGAGAAACTCTACATGGTCCTCATCACCACCAAGAACAGCAACATTCTGGAGGACCTGGAGACACTCAGACTCTTCTCCCGCGTGGTAAGACAACGCCAAGGCCACCCGGGGCCGTCTGGGTTCATCTGACAGCAAAACGCGTAAATAAGGAGCAGGGAAGCATTCAGTAATGAAGTGGAAGCTCCAGCATGTCAGACAAGAACTCAAATGGAAATGAGGAATCCAGTGAGACTGAGCTGGAGATGCAGACCTCAGGTTGAGCTGTTTAGTCTGTATTAAGTCAGTCGGCTCAGTTAAACTGTTCCTCCATGATGAATCCAGAGGAAACGCAGCAGACCCACAGTCTTTCCACACTAGCAGCCTATAAGAACCTTGGCATCTGTCGGGTCATGTCGTTGCTGTGTGATGGACGTTCTTATCTGTCAAGGCATCCAGAGCCTGACTTTGGCCTCTCCTGACTTCAGTCTCAGCAAAACCTCACAGACTCAAATGTTCGCTGACTTTATCCACTGCCGCTGTTTCAGAGCAGAGCCGGCCAGAGCTCTTCTGATGTAGCAGAGCTCCTCTAGTCTGCTCACAGACACCAGGTTGTGGAGGAAAAATGCTTGTAGTTCAAATGTTTAATACATTTTTAGTACAAAGAAAAAGATCTCATAAAAATATCCACTAAATATTGGACCAGAGTCTGCTGCTATTGTAAGCATGGTACTGTGGCCGTACAACAGGGATGGAGGGGAAGTGAAACTTAGCTTTCCTTTAACTGGAGACAGAACAGTGACATCTTAGGCTGCGCTCACACTGCAGGTCTTGATGCGTTATTACGATTTTTTTTATTTTTGCTGACATGTTTTTTTTTTTTGAGGTGGCCGTTCATACTACTATTAAATGTGGCCACCATCAGATTTCTGTCTGATGGTGGATAAAGCGACCCACATGCACAGATAACAGAAGGAGACGTCACACAGCGGCGCAGTGTTTGCGAAAGTAATGGTGATTATAATTGTTTCTAGAAGTGTTCAATAAAGTTTTGTTAAAAAAAAAAACATGGATACCAGCCAGTATCTCTCCTTGTTAGTATTAGAAAGCTGTTGAGCAATGGGAGCCGATAATATTAAGATGACATCATAGCAAGACTAAGGTAAGAAAGAAGAAAGCAGCAGAGCTATTAACGGCCATTTATGCAGCGCTAGCTGCTACCGCTGGGTGTGGGTGTGGAGTTGGAGACAGGAGAGGGACGGGAAAGACATGGCCGTCCAGACAGCGCACGCTTTGAAAAATATCCTAAACGTATCTGATTTACTACCACATATGAAAGTGGTAGAGTGAAAAGCTGGGCCATTCTCTCTGCCGTGAAAAAGACAGGCTAGGTCATATTTCCCTGCAGTGTGACTGTAGCTTTAGATGCATCAGGTATACAAGAGACTATATTGGTATTTAGCTTCTGTTTCAAGGTACATTGCCACGTAATATGCTTATAAAAAAGATCGTTTGATCATGATAAAATAAGGTTATTACACCAGGCCTCCATCTTGATAGTGTTTTGTCCTTTTTGAGACAAAAAATAATTTGCTCTCAGGCGTGATTAACATGGCGCATCTATAATGACATCATAACGCCGGAGCCTGACCCTCTGCTGTGGATCACAATAAAGCAGCAGCTCAGAGTGATAGAAGATTAACCGTGATTAACTGAATAAACCAATCTACAAAAACTTTAACGGCCTCATATCAGAACATTTCCTCACATCAATCACCTCTGTGGTCACATCTGAGCCTCGGCAGGTTTAACGTCTGCTTCACCAACATTGACCAACATTCACACTGTATTCCCAGCGACATTCCAGTCTTTTCCCTCTTGGAATCATTTTTTATTTTTTTTTTTTCCCCACTGCATCTTGGACTTTTCTTCATTGTTTCGCTTGCAGATGCTAATAGCTGTTAGCCACTTCCTTGTTTTAACCCCTGCTGTGCATGTGCAGTACGCACTTCCATTAATATCATAAATAAACAGGAAAGGCTTTATTTACTAACAAACTATGCAAAAACAAAGCATACAACACCAAATGAACAATTAATACGCCAGCAGGACCTGATAATCTTTCATAAAAACGTTGTATGCAACCAGAGTGAGCTACTGATGTATAAATAAAAAGTAAAGTAATGTGGCTGTGCACCTTTAACATGTGCTCTGCTTCACCACTTTAATGTTCTTCACATTATTGACTAGTCAGGTTTATTAACTCTTATTTTGTCTGGTGTAAATATTCTTTCTGTCAGAAGTAGGTTTATTAAGGCTCTTGTGGTTTTTACCTGAGGCAGATTTTTAAACGCTGCTAGTCAGACAGCGTCACCCTGTGACCTTTTGTGTTGGAGGCAAATAGTTTTATCCTGAGTTTGTTCATGAAAACTGGCTAGTAAACTCTTTTGTCTATTTTAGGCTAGAGCTACTAGCACTTCAAGGATTCACAGCATTTCTTTTTACTTTGGTTTCCGTTATGATCCATCTGTAGATGGATAGACGAGTCGAGGATGCACCTGAGGATGAGTCCGGTGTGGTTCTGCTTCATATCTGCTAATCCTGTTCCTCTGCCGCCGCAGATCCCAGAATACTGCCGCGTGCTCGAGGAGAGCGAAATCTCAGAGCACTGTTTTGACCTCATCTTCGCCTTCGACGAGATCGTGGCGCTCGGCTACAGAGAAAACGTGAACTTGGCTCAGATCCGCACCTTCACAGAGATGGACTCCCACGAGGAGAAGGTGTTCCGAGCAGTCAGAGAGGTGAGAGCACGGCGAGGCGTTGGGCCGCTCACGTGTGAAACTGGGTCACAAACAGAACCGGACCGGATGGAGCCGCATTAAATGTTTGTTTTTTTCTTCTTTGTTGCTTGTGAACGTCTGCAGACTCAGGAACGCGAGGCTAAAGCAGAGATGAGGAGGAAAGCCAAGGAGCTGCAGCAGGCCAGGAGAGACGCCGAGCGCTCCGGGAAGAAGGTGCCGGCGTTTGGCGGCTTCGGTAACGTGAGCAGCGTGTCCTCCGGCTCCCTCATCACAGACACCATAGTGGAACCCGAGAAGCCCAAGATCACACCATCCGCAGTCCGGTACGGCACCGTCAGACGCAGAATGGTTTGTGTTGAGCCGCTGTAGTCGCTGGCCAGCTGGTGAAGGGCCTCTTCTGTCCTCCAGATCAAGCGGACCCAGCCGGGCCCTGAAACTCGGGGCTAAAGGGAAGGAGGTGGACAACTTTGTGGACCAGCTGAAGTCTGAGGGGGAAACCATCATCTCCACCTCAGGAAAGAGAGGCTCCGACGTCTCCAAAGTCCTGCCACCACCAGTCAACATGGAGAGGTACACACACCGTGTCTGAGAGGAGAGTTCACTTCCTGCTCTAGCTGAAAAAACGTCCCGTTTCACTTTTACTGATGACGATGTTCCCCTCAGCGTTCATCTGCGCGTGGAGGAGAAGATCTCGCTGGCCTGCGGCCGCGATGGCGGCCTGCAGAACATGGAGGTGCTGGGCATGGTGACGCTGCGAGTCACAGATGAGAAAAACGGACGCATCCGCCTCATCATCAACAACAACGACAACAAGGGCCTGCAGCTTCAGGTCGGTCGACTCCTGCGTCTCACAAACAGGCAGCCCAACACACAGCCAGCGTTTCCACCCGCAGCCAGATCCCTTAGTGGTGCACAAAGTTGTAGCTGAAGCTGATTGTGATCAGTGGAATTAGATCTTAGCTGTGATGTTTGCCTGTAAAGGTGCTGTTCCTTCTTGTTACGTCAAACTGTTCCTAAATGAAATGTTCTTGGTTTGCAGACGCATCCTAATGTGGACAAGAAGTTATTCACAGCGGAGTCTGTGATTGGCCTGAAGAACCCAGAGAAGTCGTTCCCTCTCAACAACGACGTTGGTGTGCTGAAGTGGAGGCTGCAGACGACAGACGAGTCCCTCATCCCTCTAACCAGTACGTTCACATGACTCAAGCACGTTTCCTCAGGGTTGTTCTGAAGAGCTGCACTACATCAGCTCATTTATATCTGGACTGCTTATTATATTAACGTTTAGCCCAAAGGAGTCCCAAAAAGCTAGGAATATTTCTTATCACGTAGATGGGAACATTCCAATCTTCTCAGGGAGAGAAATGTTTCTGTCCAGTTATCTGAAGGCTGGTTAATTCATCACGGATCAGTGAACTGACTGGAAATGTTTGTTTCCTTTGTTAACGGGTGCTGAAGGCATTGCTTATTGTGAAAAGTAGCTAGAGGTGTGCACTGCTGCTGTCTCACCCACATTGTGTCTCGCAGTAAACTGCTGGCCTTCAGAGAGCGGCTCCGGCTGCGACGTCAACATCGAGTACGAGCTGCAGGAGGAGAACCTGGAGCTCAACGACGTCGTCATCTGCATCCCCGTCCCGTAAGTACATCAGCTCGCTTCGTCTTCTCTGCACAGTTTGTTTTATTCTTGAAATACATTAATGATCGACACCTTCCACTGGAGAGGAGTTGGGTTTTCATCCATTAGCGAAACTAGTTTAACTTCAAGACATGAGACTCAGCTTTTTATCACCTGCTTTATTCACACCACTGGTTGATTTCCATTTAAAATAATGTTAATTTAACCAGGGCGTTTGTGTTGATAGCAAATAAGACAAACATCTCGCAAAACACAAAGCTGCTATTTAAAAGATGAGCAATTCTGAAAGATCTGGATTTATTCACATTTTATCTATTAATTAAAAACCTCCCTGTTAAAAAGCTTTCTACTCTTCTCCATAATCAGTACAGCAGTCAGATCGTTTTTCCCTGGTTTTCTGATCATTTATCTCTGATGAGCTGGAGGGTCACCCTGCCAGCTGGTTCAGAATCAGAACCAGTTCAGGTATTTTGCTCTGAACAAACATGCTGATTGAAATGAATCTAAATCTGCCAGCGGTCCTTCAGTCGTTTCTGGGAAATGGAGAATGGAGAAAACATTTCTCTATCCAGGTTGTTTTTCCCCTTGTTTCATTGTCAAAAAGTGCTCTGGATTATTTTGTTTAATTGATTCCAGTTTTTTGTTTGTTTTTAAGGGGAATTTCAAGCCCCAGAACGATATAAAATTATTCATCAACCTTTCTATTTATCCTGTAAAAGTTGTCTTAAATGGAAATGTGACATGAAGAATGTCGGTAGGTGGCGCCATAGTTCTCATCAGAGCTTTCCCTGAGCCTTCAGTAAGAAATGCAGAATATAATTAGGCCCTTTAATTACTCTGAATGTTTAGTCTGAGGTGAACTCCAGTTGTAATCCCTGAAAACTGCAGTTTGTTCTCTACAAACCGCCACTTTACCTTTGGCTTTGGTTAATGAATGCTTTAAGCTATTTTTTCCTAAAAAACAAAACAAATGAACACAGAGCTAGACGTTAAATTCTGGTGATGTTGGACAAACATAAGTATTTAAAAAACATTTTTAATTCATTTTTTTTCCCTTGTTTAGTTTGTTTTACTGAGCAGGAACATTAAGAATGGAGCAAATATTGAGGAACACAGCCGACCCATCTGATGGCGAAGCAGCAGCCCTCCACTTCCTGTCTGGAGTCCGCTGTTAGCCCAAAGATGCCCCTCACATCCACCCTAAGCAGAGCAAACATGCTAGGAGCTTATTTGCAGATGTAAATAATCCGTTATGTTATGCCTGAAACGAAGAGGAAGCAGGAAGGGATAAAAAGGATCTGGTGACACAGGATAAGCCCGGCTGGCTAACGGCTCGGTTATAAAGTAAAATCATTTGCAGTCGCTTCTTTCAGCCTCGCTGTAGGAGAACAAAGGATGAAGATCATTGTCAGACCATTGCTTTTAGATATGTGGTCAGAATGCTGTAAATACCACCGCTGCTTAGGGAGACTCATCTATGTGTTGTTGGTTGTTTTTTTTCGTTAGCATGCATTGGTAAAATGACCAGTAAAATAATCATGAAGCCTCTAAACATAAAATTGTATTCCTCTGCTAAATGCCTGATAAAGACTGGTCCGCCTAACCAAATGTATTACAAATGTCAGCCTGCCTGCTGCTTTGGCAGATCTAACCCGGCTTAGTGGCTCCTTCATCTCATGAGTCCAGACAACTGCGCTGACATCCTCCTGGATCCTCATCTGTCTCACACAGAACTCCCTGTGCACCCATAGGTGACTGGGACACTATTTAGTTGAAATCAAAATCTTCAAATAATCCACAACATATTGAAATAGGGAGGCCTGCATCATTTCAGGAAATGGGACTGCTTCCTACACACTGTAACCTGAGCTGTCCCGGCCACTGTGGCGTGTGGCTGTGCACTTCCACCGCAGCGAGGCTAATTCATATTAGCACATAAAGCGTGAATTCATGCAAGCAGGAAATGACAAGCTACAAATGTTCCAGGCAGCAGTTTAACAGCATGGATGCACACGCTTGATATTGTTATAACGATTTATCGTGCAGAACGTCCACATGTCTATTTATGCTAAAGCTGCTAAAACACAAACCGCAGCATTCACCTTCAAAATAAAAGCAGTTTTTCAGGGTAGAGTGTTCTGGACTTGCAAACAAAGCTGACTCTTGATGCACCTTTAACCTGAAATTTGCTACTGACAACTCAGGGCCACTAGGAGAAGTGTAAGGGTCCAAAGATGGCCCACGCGCCACGTGATGCCTACGTCTGTCCTAACCCAGCGTCCACGTTTGCAGCTGTGGGGATCTGAAGCGTGGCTGTGTTTGTGTCCTTCAGGTCTGGCGTGGGGGCCCCTGTGATCGGAGACCTGGATGGAGAATACAAACACGACAGCCGGCGGAACCTCCTGGAGTGGTGCCTACCAGTCATCGATGCCAACAACAAAACCGGCAGCCTGGAGTTCAGCATCGCCGGCCAGCCCAACGATTTCTTCCCCATCAATGTGTCCTTTGTGTCCAAGCGCAGCTACTGTGACATTCAGGTGGGCTACGGCTGAGAGCGCCGTCCTTGATCGAGGGGCTTTAGTCCAGTCATAGAGGTCTTTGTCATTCAGACGCTCGTCCCTGAGCAGATCCTCAGCATCGTGTTCAGCACAGGCTGACCTCCGACACATTTATCTGTTGGGAAACTGGCTTGTTGCTGTGAAAGGACCTCAGACCTGCTCATTATGAGAGCATCTGAGTTTCTCATCCTTGGTTAATTAATTGAACTAGCTCATCAGACTTTTAATATGAAGTAACTAGAATAACGAGTGAGGGAAAAAAGGACAGAAAGCAATAAAATAAGTTTGTGTGTTGCTTGATGACATGTAGGATTTTTCATGAGACCATCCTGTGAGAAGAAAGATGAGTTTAGAAAGTTTTTCCACAGACATTTTTAAAAAAAATTTGATTACAGTGAAAATAAAATATTATTGCTATAATATTGAAAATATCTTTCAAATGCTTGCAAAGAAGAGAAATAACCCGCTGCTCTTTCTTTTCCCCCCCAGGTTACCAAAGTGTCTCACGTAGATGGCGACAGCTCCGTCAGATTCTCTACAGAAACCTCCTTTGTTGTTGACAAATACGTAATCGAGTAAAAAAAAAAAATGTTGGAAGAAAACGACAAAACGAGAAAAAAAAAAAATCACCCTAAAAAAAGTCCAAATCTATGCTCCAGAGAAAGATGGAAGATTTCTAGCCTGCCGCCCCTGTCTGCTATCAGAGACTGTACATCAACAGGACTGCCGTCAGCCCTCTGGCCCAGCCTCCTCCTGTGGGGAGGAGCAGCGGTGGCGTATTTATGTTTGTATGACAGAGGATCATCTATATATAGAGTTAATTGAACAGGAACATAACCCAACCAACAACAGAACTTCAACTTCCACCGACGCCGTTGTGCAGAACTGTACAGAGGACTGTGAGGAGAAGTAGAGGATGACTGCGGGGATGAAGGAGCGGCTAGACGCTCCCTGAGAACTCCTGCATGGAGGTGGAGGAGCAGCAGGACCTGAGGCATCAGTCTCCACTAGAACGGGCGCCGCTAGTTCCCCCTCCCTCCTCTCTGAGCGTCGTGCATCCTGTTTCTCTCTCCCACTGCAGCGATTGTTCTTTCCAGGGTTTCTTTCCCCTTCCTGTAGCTTTGTAGCCGTCTCACTCGTATATAATCGTTACGCTCTTGTGATTTGCTCTTCTCATATCTCTCCGATTTTTTTTTTTTTTTCTTTTCTTTTTCGTGGAACTCAAACAGGGGTTTTGTTCTGTGCTTTCTGCGGTTATTGGCAGGTATTTTTATTTTTTATTTTATTTTTTCCGCTGTTGGTCATTATTACCTAATCAGCTGGTTGAATTTGGGCAGGATTTTTTTGAAGGGTTTCTCAACATCAGGGCAAACGTACCTATCAGTATAATCATTGGACCGTTGCGCCCCCACCCCCACCCCCAGTGTTGTTTTTGGAACACCATTAAAACCACTCCGCCTCTTTTAGACGGGGACGCTGTGTTTAATTGTGCTTCATTTGGGTTCAGAGATAAGCCCTGAGATATCAGATAGTTTAAAAAGGAGTACTTTGAAGGAGGCCCAAAGACAACAGCAGAGTCCAGTTCCCCCGCAAGAGGGTACCGACCCCCACCCCCACCCCCACCTGACCCCCACATTTAGCATCAGCAGGGGACTCTGCCTGTAAACTGCTCATCCACCCAGTCATCCTTTACTTGCACCGTCGAGGAGCACCAACATTATCCAGTTGTCTTTCAACCTGTGCCCCCCCCCCCCCCCCCCTCCCCCCAATTTCAATTTAGCAATGATTGTGTGGATGCAGGGTCAGAAATGACTAGAAAGAACTTTTTTTTTTCTTTTTTAACAAAAATGCAGAAGGGGAATCCTGACATTCCAGTGTAAAACTAGAAAAAAGAAACTTTAATGGAATAAAATGTATTATTAAAACTGCATGGTGGACTTTTGTCTTAATCGGCTGTATTGCACCCGGTTGTTTAACATTTAGTGAAGGCAACTTTTTCAGTCTCTAGACTTGTGGAGATGGTAGAGAGATACTGCAGCAGAACAAGGTTCTAACTATTGACTCTGGGATTGGATACAAATACACGTCACACCTTATGGTTACTGTAGAAAACAAAATTCAAAACCAGGTTTGATTTTTTTTTTTTTTTTTCTTATTCCACTTCATAATTATACCCTGCTACAGGGTTTTTCTATGACATAAATCAAATGTGACATTTTCTGACCTTGAATATGAATAATTTTATGAAGCACTGCAGGTCAAGAGAAAGCATTTTCTCTAGAGATTATGCAGTAGTCTGTTTCTGAGCTAATAACTAATACAGTTGATGCACAGGAGAATTCTAAAGAATGCAAAAGGTAACGGAGAACTGATCAAATCCAGCTATTTTTGTTTTGTTCATCAAGAGATTATACAAAGCTGTTCACAACATGTGCATTATGCATAACGTGGATAACTTCTCTGACTTTTTTTCTTTTTTATTATTACAAACATGTAAAACGCCAAACACAAGAACAGAAAAAGAAATACTGCTACTAGAAAAGGGTGAAATTAATACATTTCTTTAAAATAGTAAAAAGTTGAGGTGGAAAGCTAAAAAAATAAGTTTTTCTATCTTTTTAACTTAATGACATGGGTAAATTTCATTATTTTACACAGAGGGTAAGGATTTTAGGTACTCAATAAAAGGTGTCCACAGGTGTACATTTTGTTAAACCGTTTTCTTCCCATGTTTTCTATCCTCAAAAATGTCCTTACAGTGTTGAGCCATTGTAATGTAGATGCAGGTCTAGGAGATTTACAGCAGAGTAAAAAAACAGTGTCTGGTGAGGATGGAACTAAAAGCCAAAATCTCCTTCTGCTGGGGGAAAAGGTTCAGAGTGGTCCCTGGAACTCCAAACTGGCAATTAATGGATCATTTGGATCTGGATTCTAAAGAAAGTGCAGAAAAGAAATGACTGCAGAATTTGTGCAAAATTGGCCAGAAGAAAAACACATGACCTAAGGTGCAGGGTGAGATCTGACACTGATTTGAAATTGAAGATTTTAGATAAACGAGATTTTGAGATATGGAGCTGTATCCTAGCCCATGGTGTACTCAAACGTATGCTGAGAATCACCTCGTCATCGTCCCCAAGCAGTTCAGATTTTACCAGGTGAGTCAGACTTAATCGCCATAAGTTTTCCATAATTAGAAAGTGGTGATTTCTGATTAGGCCTAAGAACCAGAAAGTCGACCGGAAAAGTGGAAAAATTTGGAAACTGATGAGATACAACTAATTTGGAAATAAAGAAACAAATGAGAAGGAGGTTTAAAGTAACCGTCTAATACGTGAGGCTGTGGCTTGATATCCTTGAAGTTCATAATCTGCCTCTTCTAGAACATAATGAGGGACGTGTTGGGGAAACCAATTTACTGTCTTATAAGTCTACCTTATATACTCGTTTACGTCCCCTTTGGTTTTGTTGGTGCTGTGAAACAATCACTGCCTAACTGGAAGTAGCTGTAAACCTCTGCTTTGTAATCCACGGGTTTGAATCGCGCTAAAGTTGCTGCACTTGTCCAGAGTGATTCTACCTCCACCTTACAATGGAACCGCTGCCATGAAAGGTAAATATAGTGAGGCTTTGAACAGTGGGGCAAAAAAGTATTTTTAGTCAGCCACTGTTTGCGTAAATTCTCCTACTTAGAAACACGAAAGGTCTGTAATTTTCATCATAGGTACGCTTCAACTATGAGAGAAAAAATAAATAAATTTAGCCTGTATGCTCCCTAACACGGCTAGTTTAGCCTAGGAACCCCTTGACATCCCTTACCACCACTAAGGATCCTTATGGTATCCCACAATCCTTTGCGTGACATGACGTATCAGCACAGCCCCCTCACAGAAATCAAAGAACAACCAGAGAGAAGCGAGCGGGCACTTTGTAGTTCATTTTCAGACGGCCGTAGGCCTGGATTTGACTGACATCATCCATGGACATTTCTGTCATGTGACGATGTCAGAGTTAAAGGCTGTCCAAATTCAGCAGGGAAGTCCGAAGCTCCTCTCAAAGATTCAGAGATTATTTATTGTCACCGCGTGTTACCATGGGGAATTTCTTTTTGGCCACTGAAACTAAGAGTACACATAATAAAGACACACAAACAGGCAATGAACAAGGGTTACAGAGGGTTTTGTTTTCTCATTATGGCGTTTAAAAGATTAAAATTACTGTTGACCCCATGGAAGGTCAGGGAGCTAGGAACAGGAGCTAGGAGCTATCATTAAGGGAGTTTGGATGGAGCCCAGGAAGAAAGTTGTAGACTTGCACCAGGCTGGGAAGAGTGAATCCACAATAGACAAGCAGGTTGGTGGGAAGAAATCAACTGTACGAGCAATTATAACAAAATGGAAAACATACAAAACCATTGATAATCTCCCTCAATCTGGGGCCCCACGCAAGATCTCATCCTGATGGGTCGAAATGATCATGAGAACGGCGAGCAGACATCCCAGAACTACCTGGAGGAGGAATGAGCTGCAGAGAGTAACAAAGGCTACCATCAGTGACAGACCAGAGGGACTCAGGTCCTGCAGTGGCTTAAACCAGAACATGGCCAGGCCCATCTGAAGTTTGCCAGAGAGCACATGGATGATCCAGAAGAAGAGGATTGGAAGATTATGTGGTCAGATGACACCAAAGTAGAACTTCTTGGCATAAACTCAATTCATCATATTTGGAGGAAGAAGAACTCAGAGTTGCATCCCAAGAACACCATACCTGCTGTGAAGCATCAGGGGGGAAACATCCTGCTTTGGGACCATTTTTCTGCAAAGGGAACAGGGCGACTGATCCGTGTTAAAGGAAGAATGAACGGGGCCATGTATGGTGAGACTGAAACATCTCGTGACCTCAAATCATAAAAGGACTGCTCTGAATTAACCGTGTCACTATAACCGTGACAGTTTTCCAAAGAACGCATGGTTGCCTTCATGCTGTCATAATCTGAGAATATCTGGAAAGTTTTCCTGAAGTCAGAAACAGACATGATTCACGTAGACATAACCGTCAGGGTGACGCTCTGTCACCACTTTTGGTCTGGCTGTTTGTGATGACCACAGATAATTCATCAGGGATGTTTTGAGTCTGAGGATTTTTGAAGATGACTCGTTGGATGAGACGTAACCCGGATTATGGAAGAGCTTAATGTTAAAAATAGCTGGATTTATTTCAATGTATCCCTCTATTTTTGCCTGAGCAGTTTTTGAAGTCTTTAGACCAGATGGTTTCTTCTTTTGTGTGGAGTGGAAGGACTGAGAGTCTATTGTAACAGTTCATCACTAATGATGGTCTTTGCCTACCCAATGTTTTAATGTCTTCACATATTCATAAATTGATTTATTGGCTAAATTCACCTAATTTAAACTGGGGTGAATCTGAAATTCAATCAATTTCCCCGTCTTATTCACCTGCCCGGACGATCTATTCATCGTTGCCTATTAAATGATCTTCAGTTAAAACAGCTGTACCGTGTGTAGCAGTACGAGTTCAGACTGCAAGGCAACAACAACATGAGCGTTTTTATGCACTTTTATGCTGGAGGGTTGAGCTTTAGAACATAAAGGCTGTAACACATTCTGACAGTAAATGGTTAGAAAGCCTAAAGCAACGTTTACTCTTTCCCAGCAGCAACAGAAGGGGAACGGAAACGTCACCAAGGGTTTAAATTCTGTTCCACTGAGCTTCCACTGGTGGCGCTCATGTTTCAGAACGTTGTTTTAAATCAAGCCCGTGTCGCTTTGATAGTCGTGCAAAAAGACAGTCGAATACGGCTGCATAGGTACCAGACATTTTCAGCTAGGGGGGGAAGTTAAGCAGAAGGTAACTTCAGACATGCCTTCCTTTGTGACTTGTTTCCTGGGCTAGAACGTCTACCCCTAAACTGAAGCGTAGAAATGATTTCTCCTGTTTAAATGAAGGATAGGCACCAGAACAACCCAACTCCAGTGAAAACACGCATGCTGAGATTACCCTGTCCCTAATCCAGCAAAGCATTGGGCATGCTCCTTTTTCACTGGTAGGTTTGATAGACCTCAAATTATTATTAAATCATATCTATTGCATGTAAAAATTAACTAGTAGAGGTCTGCTGATGAGTCTGTAAGAATTAGAAGTTGGTACTGTTCAGTGCTGTCCAGACTCCTGAAACGAGCCCCAAACCAGCCTTTTATTTTACTGCTATACCAGAGGACGCCACACAGCAAACAGCCTAAGCTACTAACGCTATGAGGCCATATTTAGTCATAGCGCTTACATAATTCACAATTCATCACTGGCTGGAAATAGAATCAAACAAAGAATAACATGTATTGACAGAAACTAGTTCATTATTTTTCTCGCACCCACATGGGCTGTGACTCCCTGGGTGGAGAGAGGTGTGATCTGCGTTGAAATCATCCAGCGCCAGTGTGCAGCGATCCTTAAACAGTTGAAGAAACTTTGACTCAGGCTCACCCAGAGCTTTTCCTTCAGCCTCCAGTAATCTGTCCTGTACCGGGGTGGGGGGCGGGGGGTTGATTTAGGTTTGGGTCCCTCTGGCGGGTACAACTCTTTTCAACCTGGATTTAGCTTTTTGAATCAGAACACGTTTAACTTGAACAGGTCCCAGGGGACGTGAGGATGGAGGAGAGTCAGATGATGAGATGAGATGCTTCAGCCCAACAGATGGGTAAATGATGGGGACGGGGGTGGGGGGGATCGGGGGCCACTCTAAGGTCACAGGGGTCAGCTGTGAGACAGCCAGCAGCCGTATTCGGACCGAGGAAGAAGAGGGGGGGGATGATGTTAGAGGATGGGAGTGTTAATAGCAGCTCTCCAACCATAAACAGAGGGCGTGCCCTCTTTTTACAAATGAATGAGCCAGCTGATAAGCCCAGCTACAGACTCTCAGAGGAGGGGGTGGGGTTGAGGGGAGGGCAGACGCTGTTGTCTCTGGTGTGGTTAAACACACAGCCGGCAGGCAGCGTCACACTGCAGGGCATCCGGTGACTCCGTCTGCATGGTTTGACTGGATCAGCACTGATTGGCAGAACTTTGCTATATCTAGTTTTTTTTTAATTTTATTATGTTTTCCTGGATGGAACTCAAGATCAGAAACCTTCTCTAACGTCCGATCGCCTGTTAGGATCTGGGTTTTTTCCCCCCACTGCTATTTAAGGATGATGCTCAAGAAAGTACGATTCAAGGTAAGGACATCAGTTTGAGTCACAACTGAGTGTTTTCTGTTGATGTGATGACTGGGTGGGGGAGTGAGCCCTCAGTGATTCATGTACAAAAATATCCCGTATTTAGTTGCTCTCTGTCTTGAGGTGAGACACCCTGACCACATCACCTTTGTGAATTTTATCTTGAAGATAATCTTTAACATTAAGTGACCAAATATTCAGTTCTCAGTGGAAATGCAGAACAGATACTGAGGAAGAGGAGGAACTACCACCATGCCTCATCACAGGAAGAAACTGTTGCTAGCTGAAACCCCCTGTTTACTGTGTCATAACGCAGCTGGAATGTGCAGGCTTTGAGTCCCGTCCCTTTAAAGCGAGGCAGCATGCTCCTCGGAGCAGACCTGTCGGGCTTTTCAGAGTTCAAAGCTGCTGCTCAGTCTGTGCCGTGGCACTGAGGTGATAATTACTGCTCAGGAGCAGGAGGACTCACCGACTTTAAAGAGTGAAACAGAATCAGTGTTACTTGTCTTTTTTTCTTTTGGACATGTTTGTGATGGAGGAAGCCCACTTGGAGTCAGGGAGGTTGACGTCAGGGCTCTTTGGGGGCCGCACCATCTGCTCCTTGTGGACCCTGATAAATCTTTCTGACCCTTGTGATGTGTTTGGTTTCACGGTTGTGTGGTGATCAGTCAGGCACCAGTCTGCTGACTGGTCATTCTACACGTTCAAACACATACGTACAAAGTTGTTTATTTTCATAAATGGGAAGCTCCCCTAATAGAACCTGTTCAATGTCTGGCAGCCCCCATGATATCAGCGTCTATACACCGTTCCTCCTTTTCAGAGTAATTATTGGTTTTCTTAGAAACACATCATACATCATTTACAGTCTGGTTTTAGACATTATTGCTCCACAGAACCTACCCACTGTTTCTTCAGAAATTATTAAATAGTCACTTGACAAAAATACTTTGCCAGGTTCTGTGTTGTCTAGCAAAGAAATCATTAGGATTTGAGTCCTTCTTGGGAAAATGGTTTACCCCCTTCCAAAGTAATGGACCCTACATCATTTACTGAAGGAAAAAAACAACCTGGCCCTGTGTGAAAAAGTAATCACACCCACCATTAAATCAGGAATTAGGAATCTTAATTTTCATTTTTGCCACCCAGGTCAGATTAGTCTCCAACTTTTAGGATCAAGAAATCACTTAATCAGAACTAAACAAAGTTGTTTTCTGGAAAGGGTTACAAAGACTACTAAGGCTTTGTAACACCAGGGAACCAAATTTATAGCCTTTATCTACAAATAAAGAAAACATGGAAAAAGATTGAACCTTCCCAGGAGTGACCCACCCACCAAAATGAGTCAATTAACACATCACCAACTCGTCCAGCCCAGGAGGTCACAAAAGAACCAGATATAAAGCACTCAATGCCTCACTTGCCTCTGTTAAGGTCAGAGTTCATGATTTAAGAAAAAGAAAAAGACAGGCCAAAAACTGGTTTCATGAGAGAGTGGCTGTTTTTTAGATGGAGAACCTAAAACAAAAAGCCACTCATGAATGAAAAAGGAAATTGACAGTATTCAGTCATTCTCTCATAAACTGGAACGGTGGTTCCACAAGGAAATATTTTAGGCCCCATTTATATTGGACTTCATGGTCTTCACAGCCTGCAACTTTATGTAATCCCAGGGAATGTATGCTGATGACACGGTGATTTATTTATCTGGTCACACTTGCATCACTTTTGTAGAAAAGCTAAGGTCAGAGTTGCTACAAGTATCAGAGTTGCTGGATGTTTTGTGCTTAACCTGTACTAAGAAAACAAAATCTGTTTTCCGTTTAAAACATTTTTGTTTGGACATTAATACACTGTAAAATGTTTTAAGCCATATTTAAATTGCTTCCATCACAGAAAATGAAGGAGCAATAAGCGATTTTTAACCACTAGGCGGAGCTTGAGCACTGTCTGCCGACCAAAATAAAATCACAGCATCACTTTTCAGAGGAACAAGTCAATTGAGGAAATAAGAAATTCATAACTTTATAATGCTGTTAGCAAAAGAACCTTTTGATCCGATGGGCGTACTCTCTGCCATTTTGTGCCTGGCGTGGCATTTTATGGGCAGGGAGGAAACAGCTGTTCACGTGCACGTACTGCACATGCATGCATGTACGCGCCTGTAAACGAGATGGGAGAACAACTCAGAGTGATAGTGTGTGACGTTTAACCACAGTCCATCTAAAAAGATCCCTTTAGTTCTTCACAAAACTGTTTTTTGTTCTTTCTATCTAAAATAATGAAATTTTGCTTATTGCTCCTTTAAATGGCTCAAGTTCTGCTCAGAAATCAGCTTCTACACAGTGACGACATGGCAGACCTCTGTGAAGCTGTGAGAAACCATGTTGTTTCCTTGTCAGTTTACACTCTCACCTGTTAGTACCAGCTGTTCTGACCGTCCAGAAGAGGGGAGACACTTTTCCCGGGCCAAGTGTTTGTGTTTAGTGTAGAAAGTGAGAGGAAAACTCACAAAGGAAAGAAAGGGACTGCTGTTTAATAGGTTGGGATAAGGACACAGACACAGTGAACTAATGATCTTGATGATAATGATAAAAAAAGGTTAGAAAGGACTAGACCAGAGTAAGACTTTCAGCTCCAACCACAGCAGCATGCTGTTTCTTGTTGGTTTTAGTTTTTTCAGGTGAAAATGTTAATATAGATTAAGTTTGGTCATGTTTTTCAGGTTTTTTACAAATCAATAAAAGCTAGAACTGGAGTAAAACTTTCTCTCTGCAGTCTTTTGGATCAGCTGAATGATTTTTATTAAATATTAACAAAGAATGACAAAAACAACCAATGCAAGAGCCAGTGTTTTTGTAA
Source organism: Fundulus heteroclitus (assembly GCF_011125445.2). NCBI lineage: Eukaryota > Metazoa > Chordata > Actinopteri > Cyprinodontiformes > Fundulidae > Fundulus > Fundulus heteroclitus. The sequence continues at coordinate 1,932,398 of NC_046378.1, read as the reverse complement.
CCTGTACTGCCACTTTGTGTTGATTTTGTATTTCTGCTAAGTCGGGTGTTTCAAGCTTCGGGGGGAGAATTGTCTTCCCTGTCTCTGCTGTAGAAAAGCATCACCGCAGCATGATGCTGCCACCATCATGGCTGCATCACGCTGCAGGCTTTCAATCACTCTCCAGATTAGTCATCTAACTAATTGTCTTTCTCAAGAGACACAGGAATCAGTTTTTGTCTGTCAGTGTGTGTGAAAGATTAAAAAGTGGTGCATTTAGCTTCACCATCTGGATCGTGAAGTCCCTGTGTGTCCATGAAAGGCTGAGTTAAAAATACATTCACAGCACTTTGCAGATCAAAGATTTTGACAAGAGTAGAAAGCCCTTTAAAGCATGTGGTTACTTAGCAACAATTTGAATTTTACATAATTATGCAACTTTATTGTGCTTTTTTTTCCAACTTTTTGGTCTTTTCACCTCTCTTTGTCGTTTTTGCCACTTGGAAGCCTCAGCGACTTTTGAAATCTCTGTCATTTTCTATATTATTATTTTCTACATCTTAAAGCCCCAATGTGCCCGCTAAATCAATTACAAACGACCTCACTATTAAGCGCGCGATAACTGCTACAGCAGCCGTGGAGGGTCATAAATGTGACAATGTAAACATGTCCTCCATGTATTTGGTACCAAGCTACTGCTAATAGCTACGATCATTGTGTGAAATGGTTTTTTGGGGCTTGTTTCTGAATGTGAAGTTGCTTATTTGGGCTCTAAAATTATAAAGAGACCCGTTCATGCTGCTGTGCTATAGACACCGTGAACCAGTCGACATATCACTCCACCCCTCCGCGTGCACACATACTCCCTGAGAGGAAGATGAACAAACGACTAACCAGCAGTAAGGCGTCAGTCTCTGCATCCACTTTAAATCCCTACCCCTCATGAATTGTCTCAACTCCATCTGGTAATAATAGCTACTCCGATGTAGACTCTTATTTTCTCCCGGTTTATTTTCTTATTCTTATCATGGTTACTTTCTCTTCCCTCTCGCTGGACAAAGAGTGTGTGTTTCCCTCCATTTCAACAGAAAACATAAAATAGAATGATCTGCGGTCATCTCTGCTTGTTTATACTCCTCTAACAACAGCACGTCTTAATTTTGCCCACCGACGGAACCGCTCCACTGAGGACGCCATCTCCTCCGCTCTTCACCTGAGCCTGGCACACCTGGAGGAGAAGAACACGCACGTGCGGATGCTGTTCCTGGACTTCAGTTCCGCATTCAACACCATCATCCCACAGCATCTGGTGGGAAAACTGGAACATCTGGGCTTCAACACACCCCTTCGCAACTGGCTGCTAGACTTCCTCACCAACAGACCTCAGTCAGTCCAGGTCGGACAGAACACCTCTGATGTCATCACCCTCAGCACGGGCTCCCCTCAGGGCTGCGTCCTGAGCCCCCTGCTGTTCACCCTGATGACACACGACTGTGCCCCCAGGTTCACCACTAATCACATCGTGAAGTTTGCAGATGACACGACGGTGGTGGGTCTGATCAGGGATGACAACGACCAGGACTACAGAGAGGAGGTGGAGCAGCTGGTGGGCCCGTGCAAAGACAACAGCCTGATCCTGAACGTGGAGAAGACGAAGGAGCTCATCATCGACTTCAGGAAGAACCGGCCTCACCACGCTCCACTGCTCATCAATAACTCAGCTGTGGAGGTGGGCAGCAGCACCAAGTTCCTCAGGGTGCACATCACGGACAACCTCACCGGGTCTGTGAACACCACGTCACTGGTGAGGAAGGCACAAAAGCGACTGTACTTCCTGCGGAGGATGAGGAGAGCCCACCTGCCCCCACCCATCCTTAAGACCTTCTACAGAAGCACCATAGAGAGCATTCTGACCAGCTGTCTCTCTGTGTGGTGTAGAGGCTGCAGTGCCTCCGACTGGAAGAACGTGAGGACAGCAGAAGGGATCATCGGGGCTCCTCTTCCCTCCATCAAGGACCTTTCATCACAGCGATGCGTGTCCCGAGCCCGTAACATCATCAGGGACCCCTCACACCCCCACCATGGACTGTTCTCCCTGCTGCCCTCTGGGAAGAGGTTCCACAGCATCCACTGCAGGACCACCAGGTTCTGCAAAAGCTTTTTCCCTGCTGCCATCAGACTGTTGAACTGCTGAAGTATAAAATGGACTGTGTACCACACTCGCTGATTTGCACATTTGTAAAGTACCCTTATCCAGCATTATAAATGCTGCTCAACTCTTAGTCTCCAATATCACTGCTGCACTTTACCCGAAATTACTGCATAATTGTTTACAATGCAACTGTCCACTGTTGAATCACTGCAGCACTTTATTGGAAACTTACTGCATGTTTACATTTGTTTACATTTAAACTGCCTACTGTTCACTGCTGCACTTTACCCGGAAGTCAATTGGAACTTTTCCTGTAACTGAACTGCGATTTATTACTGCATTTTTATCCTGTACTGTAATTCACTGCAATGTATCCTGTAGAGTTACTGCAATTTTTCTGAGCTGTATGAAAATTTTGTATGCACTCTGTGCATACAAAATGACAATAAAGAAAGTCTAAGTCTAAGTCATACAGAAGACAGTTGGGGGAAACACGGCTGACAAGTTTGTTTGTCTCCTTTTGGCTACTGAAATCAGAAATAGCGACGCAACACGGCGCCTCCTATTAAGTGCACTATGTATCTATTAACATCTAATTCTAAGCTATGACAACACTTTAATTTCTGATGTGACTTTCACAGAATATGTATTTATAAAAGCAATACTTGATTTTTGCTAATTAAAAGTCAAATTAGTTACACACTGTCCCTTTATAGGTCATAGTTGTGGATGTGGAGTATAACATTATTAGCTGTAGACATTTAGTGCTGTCTGAACACCTGAAGTGCCTCTGTGTCCAAAAACCATTTGGTCATTTTTCTCACAGCACCTTTATTCCAAAAGAAAGTCTTCCAGGGAGTCTGGAGGCAGGAAGGATGTTGGACAAATTCTGTATCCACATGTGAAATTTCCTTGCCTCGGCTGTTCAAACAGCGGCCACTTTTTGTTGGGTTTCTCCTCACACTGCTGTGCTATATTCTGTCCTCCACCTCAGAATGGGTTACTGTAGGAACAAGAATAAAGCAGAATAGAAAGATCCTTTGTTGTCTCACTGTGAAGCAATCCAGGTATACAAGCAGCCAACAGCAAATTTACAACACAAGAAAAATATAACGTACAGCTATTCAGATTAGCAAACTCAAGAAATTAAAGAAGCGTGCAACAGAGTAGGGGGATTTTAAATAATTTGCAAAGCATGTATGTATATTTATGCGTAAAAAAACAAATCAGACTATTTACAATAATTGAAAAAGAACACTGTGGAACAACAGCAGGGATGTAAACAGCGAGTTTGTTGGGAGCAGTGGTGGCTATAAAGTACATCAGCTACTGGATGAAGGACCTGTGGAGGCGCTCCTTGGAGCAGTCTGTCACTGAAAGAGCTCTCCAGCTCCTCAGCTAAATGCAGCTAGTTACATTTATTCAGTTACATTTACTCAGTTACATTTACTTGAGCAACTTTTTGAACAAAATGTACTTCTAGGAGAAGAATATTATGAAGAAGATTGGCTACTCTGACTAGAGTAAAATGCCTGGCTACTCTAGTCACTGTAACTTCACTGAATAAAGAACAAACTTGTTTCAACCACAAATGCACCACAGAGACATGTCTACAATTTATAGTAAGGTGAGACTTTGTGTTTGTACACAAGCTTTGTTGTTTTAATGGTATTTTCTATCTGCTGAGCTAATGGAGCCATATACAGGTCAACCATAACCATACAGTAAACAGTAGATATTGTTGTTAGAAGTTCTTTTCACCGTCTTAACTTACTGTATACACATTACCGGCTTGGTTTCCATGCATTGTTTGTTGAAAAACATTGTTTAGAAAAGTGTTTCCTCTGCCTGAAGTTGTTACGTCTTTGTAATTAAAATACCAGAATTTGTACATCATTTAATATTGTTGCCTGACCGATTGCATCATTTTTAAACATTAAATCAGTTGTTATAAATATAATAACTGAACTTTATTGATCTCACAATGGAGAAATTCACTTCTGCATCTTAACCCATCCCTTGGGGAGCAGTGGGTTGCCACTGTGCGGCGCCTGGGGAGTAATTGGGGGTTAAGGGTCTTGCTCAGAGACCCAGAATGGCAGCTTGTGGGAGTTGAACTCAGAACCTCTGGGACCAAAGCTCTGAGCTCTAACCACTAGCCCACCACTTGAGTAGCATCCTTACCAAATACTTTTTTACTCTTGAGTAATTCTTGGTTGGGTACTTTTTACTTTGACTTGAGTAAAAATATGTTAAAGTGGTGCTTCATTTCTGGCTCCTCTACCCACCTCTGCTTCATGTAACCCAGGCCATCTAATGGATGTAGTTTTATCAGAAGACCCGCTGCACATTTCCATGCTCAGACAGGAGGTAGTACTGATGACAGGCACTAGGTGGGGGTGGTACTCTGCTGTCCACCTTATAAATGTGGCCTGTAGCAGAGCAGCAGCTCACAGACTTCAGTCTGAATCTCTGAGCCCAGGAATGGCCTTTCAACTTAAAGACAGCATGTGGCAGCCACAGACGGGACAGAGATGTTCAGTGAAAGCTTTCTGTGGCAGCCTACAGCATGACTGCAGCCCCCCCGAGTCCAGCGGCCACACGTTGGACTCAGATCCATGTTATCGACAGCAGCGCACCATGGCTAACGGTGACGGCCCGTTTCATTTGTGTGTTCACATTCCTCTCCCTCTCATGACTGACTTGCCTTCTGAGTTCAGGGTATGAGAGGTGCGCAGGGACGTTGGGGATTTTTTTTTGTTCACTCAGTGAGCTACTCCAATCATCTCCCAGGATGGAGTCAGCGCCTATTGAGGCCTTTGATGTTCATAATGAGTACTTCCCTCTGCTCGGCCCTGCAGCGCTGTGCTGTATGTTTCTATAAAGGCGTTAGGATTTGAATTGGTGCGGGGGTGCCGGGGAAGAGTGGGGGCAGAGCCAAATATGCTTTTCATCAGAGATGAAAGGACAGAGAGCTTTTACTGTCGCAGACGGCTCTTTGTGCCAAGTGTGAGGGGGTGGGCGTGTGCGCTTCAATTATAGACAAGCTTCCCTTCGACCCCCTGGTGATGTGTCGTTACCTGTGGGCTCATCTGCACACCGTGGCAGTCCCACAACAAAGAACCGGGCCTTGGACCCAGGGATTATTGGCTAGCACTGTTCCGTCCAGACAGGCGGTGAAAGGAAATTGTAAAACCCGGTTTAAAGCTGTCATGGCTCTAGTGGAACTTTACACAAGTCCGTTTTCAAGAATGTTGTTACCTGAAAATACCGTCGAAATAAATCCTTGCCAAAGCTGAAGTTACGACTGCGTTACTGGGTTCTTATAACAACTCTCTAGGATTCTTGAAGCAATGTCCAGATGCATTGTTTCAGAATATATCATCAGGATAACTTTATAAATATTGGGCCATGTGAAGCTGGCCTTTTGCACCATAGCATGTGGAAGAAGATGCTCTGGTCGGATGAGACCCAAAACCGAACTTGTTGCCCGGCATTTGTGTGGCTGAAAACTAAAATGTCACATGACTCTGAGCACAGCATCCCCCTTCTGAAACATCATGGTGCCAGCTAGCATCATGGAGTAATAAATAATATAATATAGTAAATCATCTTTATTGTCATTGAAACATACATTACAACGAGATTTGTTCTCTGCTTTTTAACCCATCACCCTCGGGGAGCAGTGGGCTGCCATGTGTTGCGCCCGGGGAGCAATCTGGGGTTAAAGGTCTTGCTCAGGGACCCAGAGTGCAGGTACTGGGGGTCGAACTGGGTACTTGCATCCTTCTCTGACTGCAAGCGCACTGCTCTAACCACTCGGCCATGACCCCCCCAGTAGGGATGGGTTTTCCTCAGCTGGGTCAGGAAAATGAGTCTGATGGGAAAAGCGATGGGGCCAAATAGAGGACACTACAGGGAGAAAACCTGCCAGAAGAACTGAGACAGAGTGGAGCGTCACCTTCCAGCAGTGAAGAGAAGGGAAAACATTGTGACCCTGGGATGTGCAGTAGTGATAGAAACGCACACCAGCAGCTTGTTCAGAGAAAGGTGGCTCTACAGACTACTGACGCTGTTACAGCTCAAGCTCCCTGTCAATCATGTGGTGTTCATCCGTTATTATCACTGTGTCAGTCCAACATGACCTCCACCTCTAAATGTTGGCACCAAACGTCCATCTTCTGTTTTAACACTAGAAGATTTCATGTGTGTTGCAGCTTCAGAGTGCTCCCCCTGCAGGAGGAGACTGTCCACTGACACCTGTACCTGCACTTTAAACCAAAAAACCCTTCCTTCATTGTATTTGAAACATCTGCTTCTATATAGTTTACCAGATTTATGTGTGTGTTTTACTTTTTAAATGGAGCAAAAATCTTTCAGCTAAAATTTTATAATTTGTCCTGCAGCAACAGGGGAGCATGCAGTTCCATGGCTTCAGTCTGATGTTTAGTCCAAGAATGATGACAGTATTGGGTCCGATATTAGACCGCATTAAGCCCATCTCTTTGAACCAGTCTTGAATCTGCAATGATTTCAGGAAATGTATCTGCTTTGTGGATTTTGTAATAAATTACAGCCATTTTCGCCTTTAGAGAAGCATGTTATTCCTAATCTCTATTTAACTAAGTAAAGGCACATTAAGATCAAGCCCTCTGTCACCTGACCGAGAGGTCACTGTTTGTTGACAGCACCATTTCTGACAGTTCTGACTGTTGTTTGAAAAAAAAAAAAGATGGAGGCAAATCTCTGCTTCTGAGAGAGTTACGGGTTCCAAGCTTTTAAAGGAGACAGCAGACGGTGCAGCCGGAGAGGCTGGAACTGTGGGTAGGTGATCATGGTGGGAGTCAGAGCTGCTGCTTGTTTCTATTCTACAAAGAACAACAGTGGAACGGGACATAGGGAGGCCTCTCGGTCCTGATTGCCACCCCTATCAACCCATGCTGATAGTTTCTAGCTCAGTCTCTGCAGAAAACCTTTCCCACCAGCTGCCTTCACCGCGGCAGAATGCCTTCTCAGATAAACGGGTTCATCAAGGCTGGGATAGGCCAGCCTGGCGGGGATGTTTATCAGGGTGACGGGCCAGCTGTGTGATTTAGGCTGACAGATGAATGCACTCTACCTAAATCATGTTAAATCCCACCCAGGCTTCCAGGAATGTGAGGAATGTGGAGTTTGTCACATCCAGAAGGAAAGCTTTTCTGGATCAGGACATTCAGCCTGTAAATTGTACACACAGTGGTTTTTACTGGGGTTTAGACATCATTCTGAGTAAATCTAAATGACCGGTTTGGTTAGAGTCTGAGGCTGTTATGCTCCCCACAAACACAAACTCCTGCAGGAGAGAAAAATAGTAACACAATGAATATTTCTCTCCTTTGAGGCTTGCCTATTTACAGTAAGTCTGCATAATTTTCTATGCCACAACAAACGCATAATTGAGTTCCCCTTTTATAGCTGCTAGACTGTCCAGACAACTTTTTCTCCCCTGAAATAAATCCACCCTAGTGGTCAGTTTTATAGCTGTCTGAACCCGTTCTACAAGCTGTTGGGCAAAGAAGCTGCAGGTATTTTTGGATCTTGAGACAAACATGCAAAGAATCTTTTCAATGCATAACAAAGCAGGAATTAGGTAATGGATCAAAATAAGAAATAGTTACACAGTGCTGGTCCTAAATGAAGCAGTAAAGACCACTTTATGCCTGGTTCACACAACAAGCTAATTATGCAGTTTTTACCCGATCTGGGACAGTATGGCTATACGTATCCGTTAATGGTGAGTTTTTCTTTCCACTGTCGCTTCATGCTTGCTCAGTATGAGGGATTGCTGCAAAGCCATGGACAATGTAGACGACTGTCCACTGTGGCTCTACGCTTCTTCAGTAGAAGTGAATATTGCTTGTCAAGACTTTGATGCAATCTACTGGTTTTCTTTAGATAGGAAATTTTTTGACCAGTCTGTATAATCTGATTGAATTTGACTTTGGAAAGTGCCTTGAGATGACATGTTTCATGAATTGGCGCTGTATAAATAAAAAACAAAATTTGAATTGAATGCATAGCCTACCGGATTTTGCTATGATTACAAAATATATTTTATTATAATTAATCAACTTTTTATTGATTTTTTCCTTTATTATTACCAAAATTGTAAAGAAACACAAATTAGAAATGGTCTTTTGTAAAACCTTTATACATCCTTACTAAAATTAATGTACGTTTACTTGTCTTTATCTAACGGAGTCCTCTCTATAAGCTTACTGTGACTGTGCTGTGGGCCAACTAAAAATAAGGATGTGAACTTTTAAACGGTTTTAAATCGGGTTGAAAAGTTTGCCAAAAAGAGAAGAACTGAAGCAAACATTGTCACCTTCTCGTCTGGATGTCACAGCAGGGTTGCAGCTAGAAGGGAGGTAGACAGAGGCGTGGCTTATCACACATCTTGTTTTGGTCTACAGGCAGAGCTCAGCAGCACACCTAGTGGTGAAAATTTTCACTACAAATATCCCTGAAGGCGTCTCTGAGACTGTCTGATAGCTGCCATGGTTATTTGGACACATGGTGGGTGCTTTCCAGATATTTGTGCAGATTTACATCTGTATTTAGGGGCGGGGACAGGGCAGCCCAAGATACATGTGAAGGTGAGCATTATTTCTTGTGCATCTGGATTTATCAATGTGGCGTGTGTGGTGACCCATCCACGCTTGGTTTTTATATATATGACGGTATTTCTTTGCCGCAAGCTTCACAATTTCTCGCCACCTCCAACTTTTAGCATGAACTCTGAGCACTGTTTTACGCATGACGCCCCTGGGCTATCTTAGTTGGAGACACAGTCGCAGGAAAATGCAAGTGTCTTCTAATAGCTATGACATCATAAGACCCAACTTACTGTCCGATTTGATACCATATTGGATCTGGTGTGTTTTGGCCTTTAGCTGCATTGCTGCAACTTGTAGGAGAACCCAATGTGGTATTCGTATCAATTTTATTTATGTCGTGCCGATTCACAAGACATTTTCACGACAGATTGCACTGAGTGATTGAATAGTGGCATTCGTTCCTTCTGAAAGAGCGTGTAGCGATGATGGAGCGTTGTTTTCATGAAAGAAACAAACCAGACAACTCCAAAGATCACATACATCTAGCTAAATGTTTGCTGACCTAGCAACAGAAGGAGGCGGATGACTGAATACGCCGTTCTTCCACCATGATTGTACAGACAGGAAAACGTCCAGTTATTTACTCTGAGTAAATTTCTTCACTGCTCTTTAGAATGAAATCTCAAGTTCTTCATGCCCAAGACCAAGACAGGAACGAGTAAAATTGTAGTCAAGAGACCAAGACTTTGAAAATATACCCCAACGCTAATGCTAACTAGCTGTTTTCCATTACCTGTTTCTAACTGACCTGTTTTGTTTTCTCTTTAGTCCCAACAGGACATTAGGGACAGAAATAAACAAGATGCAAGTTTACAAAATCTTGCAAAAATCTGTCATGGTCCTACCAAAAAGTGTTTTTTTTTTCCTCCAATGTCCCTTCTAGGGTCCAGTGGAATGCAGAAAAGCATATAATGCATTTGTCATGTACTGCAAGGCAATATGTCATAAGAGTCCAACAAATGATGTGTGAGGTAATCTGTGAAACTGCACTGAAAAGAGTTGACAGTGGCTGAAAAAAATGTTTGATTAGCACTGAGACTGAGAGCAACTATCTGCTAAACTGTGTTAACCCAATGACTGCGTCTGTCTGAAGTCGTAGAAGTCTTGAAGGTGGAGAAACTGGAACTGAGATGGAACCAGCAGGCAAGTATATAAGATTTGAAGCCATGATCAGGGTTCCACATTATTATAAGTCTGGGCCACCAGGCATTTGTTTATTTATTTTAAATACATTTTTATAGAACAATAACAGTGATACCAAAGGTGGTATGTCGTAAGGCTGTCAAAATAATCAATGGCTGTGTTAGTACCGCCAGGAATAGCCAGTTTTCCTGGGGAAACCCTGCATGATGTTTTTCTCTCAATTACAGTTTACAATGTTTCTCTACATTCGGGTTTGTTGTGTACAGGAATAGAACAAGAGCTTATTTGTGCCACCAGCCGGTCTCCTTAGACAGCAGAATAAAAAACAGAAAAAAACCAGCCCCGTATGAAAAAAACTATTCGAAATGCTCGCAAAGCGGGTGGAGTGGAGCAGAGCCCAGCCAAATGGAGCCGGTGTAAAAGGAACTATACAGTTTCCCTCTGCGATGCCGCCCTAAACTTTCCGTCCATTTTCTATACCCGCTTATCCATGCTGGGTTGCAGCAGGGCTGGTGCCTATCTCCAGCTGTCATTGGGTGAGAGGCGGGGTACACCCCGGACAGGTTGCCAGTCACTCACATGGCAACACTAAATGATTAAAAGTATATTCAGAAAGAACAGAATTGAGAGCAGGATTGTTCCTCATTATTTGTTTGCAGTTTTAAACATCTTGCTGAACGAATGAACAGATCAAAAACGGCTATATAAAGCTCACTAAAATATACCAGAGCTAATCGGATGGAGGTGAAGTTCTAAACTGTTTGATGGTCTGGAGAACAGCCAGTAATGTTGCAGTTTTAGCTATTCCTGAGCCTTAGATCACCTGTCAGAGGGATTATTGGTCCATTTTTACACCACCTTGCTCTTCATCCAATAGATAGTGTTGATTCACATCCCAATAAACTTCTATGCTAATGCCAAGAATCTAATGTGATGGTTCTTAACAGGTTGACAAAACAGGGTTTGCATGAACTACTGAGACATTTTTCAGACTGAAGTTGTTTTCAGAGAACAGAAAGACTAGCCTTTAAGTTTCAGCCTGTGGGGAAACGGATCTTTATTCAAAGCAGAGACACTAAACAGTTTTCTCACCGCATGAAAGATATTGATTACTCTAAAGCTCCAAACTGAACCCCACTGTAAAAATCTAATATGCCGACTAACTCCGAATATAACACCTCTCTATCTGGTGTTCCTTCTCGCTGGTCTCCAGGGTCAGAGTATCTCTATCAGAGGCAAAACATTTTAACAGGAACACTACTTCCAGTGTGAGAGAGTACGTGGCTGTTTTCCAGTCCATATTCACCCCCTGACTGTATTCCGCCCTATTTTCAGCGCCCATGTTTACCTATGAGTCCAGTCTCAGGTTAACATTTGTGCGGCCTCTCCTGGAAAACAAGGCGTTTCTTCATCCAGAAGAATGAGTGCCTTGTGTCTCCCTGCTGAAGGAACCCTGAGCGTTGGCACGGTGAGGGGACAGAGTGAGTGCGGGGATGGAATGGGTGGAGGACTGGCAATGCTGAAGGAGAGAGAGAGAATGAAAGCTGGAGCATGTGATCCGGAGGAGAGGTGGTGGGAGGTGTCCAGCAGCAGCAGCAGCCAGCCAGCCAGCCAGCCGACTAACAGAGTTTCAGCCACATGGCTCCAGATCGGTGTGTGTTGTGACAGCCAGTAACAGACTGTGAGAATGTGTGTGTCAATAAGAGGCAGAGAGTGAGAGGAGCTAGCGGAGAGCGGTGAAGCTTCCTCTTTGGGATCTTTGTCAGAGTTGTTGAATTTTGGGACAGCAGCAGCAGCAGCAGCAGCAGCACTCCATCTCCATGAGCTGCAGCGGACAGGTCGTTTAATTGTGCGGTTGGAGCAGACAGCCTGCAGCGGCTCATCACCAGCAGCTCCATCAGGTAAAACAGACTCGTTACCACGCCGCGATCAAAGGATGGCTGCTGGCTGGAGGTTTCTGAGGAACTCAGTGTGTGTGTGTGTGTGTGTGTGTGTGTGTGTGTGTGTGTGTGTGTGTGTGTGTGTGTGTGCAGTGTGATTATTGCAGGTGTACGTGGAGGCAGATTGCAGAACACTCTGTGCGTTTCAGTCTGATTTAAACAAAGTGGAAGAATTGCCTTTCCTGGCCTGATCTCTTACTTTTCTAGTTATTTTCAGATAAGGAGTAAGAACACAAGCTTCTTCAGACCAGTTCTTTATGTGACTGCTTGGGTCTTTTCTAAGCCAAACGTCGCCTTTGGTTACATTTCCCAGTTGCACTTGTTACACTGTTATCAGTGGCAAAAAAAACAAATGTTGGCTCGCTTATTGTAGCGAGTGATGTGTTGCTTAAAGACTTTGGAAGCATGTGGTACAGTGCATTAGAGAACCTGTGTTTTTCCACTGATAGTCCAAAAGGGCAGCCTTTTTTTGGTCCCACTTATCAACCTGGCACGGCCTCTGTCGCCGACAGGCATCGTTTCTTGAAGATTAGGTGTTCAGACTGAAGGCGTCTTTGGTTTATCAGTGACACAGACACAACACTGTGAAATAGGCTAAGAGTTTCTACGCCATGAGGTCAGAGAGTGGCAGACAAGATAAAAGCGTTTCCTAACACGCCAGCCTGAGGTGAACAGGGCTGTGAAAAGATATCTGCTCCCTTAATGATTTATTCTGATTGCTTTTTAAGGTAAAAGCAAAACTTGCATCTTTACAATCCCTAAAGATTTGTGGAAAATATTCTGTGGGGCTGTTTTGATAAGAACAATGTGCTGGAATTGCTGGATTGCTCTCTACTAGAAAATTCCTGAGGAGAATGTCCGGCCATCACTTCTTGACCCTCACATCAAGTATGCTTGGGCAGAAGCCCGTCCCTGAATGACTAAAAAATTAAGGTTTTGGTGTGGCCTAGTCAAACTCCGGACTTAAATCAGTAGAGGCGCTCTGGCATGACCTTAAACAAGCCATTGATGCTTGTAAAGTAATAAAGTCTGACAATGTTGCTGCCATTGAGTTTTAGGGGGTTAATTGCTTTTTCACACAAGGCCAGATTAGTTTGATTAGATTTTTTTCTCTTAATTAATTCAATTATACACTGAAAACTGCAGGTTGTTTTTGCTGCATTTTTACCCATTATTCTTTACAAAAACTCAGACAAATTGTATAAAAAAACAGCATCTATAAGCTGCAGGTTTTAAGTCTTGTCACAGATTCTGGATTGCAGCTAGGTCTGGGCTTTGACTGGGCCACTCCAACACACAAATTACCTTTGATCTAAACTATTCTGCCGCGGTTCTGACTGCCGTCGTCGTTCCGCCAGAAGGTGAACCTCCACTCAAGTTTCTCAGCCTCTAACAGGTTTAACTCTACACATCGTCTGTATTTGGCTCCATCCATCTTCCCATTTGTTCTGATCCTTGTTGAAGAAAAGCATCCCCACAGGAGGACGCTACCACCGACATGTTTCACCAAGGGGGTTCTAGTGTTTAGGGTGATGTGCAATTCTAGTTTTCAGTCACATAAAAGAGTTTTTTGATGTTGGGCAAAAAGGTCAGTTTTGGTCTCATCTGATCAGCGCACCTTCTGCCACCTGCTTGCCGTGTCACCTTCATGGCTTGTGTTAAACTACAAACATGAGGGTTGTTTCAACAATGGCTCACTACTTGCCAGTCTGATGTAATCCCCCCTCCCAGGTTTGTGGAGTGAAAAAGTCATAGCTGGACTATGGGCCTCTTGGCTGCTTCTCTGGTTAATGCTTTCCTTGCCCAGCCTGTCAGTTTAGGTGGACGGCCATGCTAAAGCAGAGCACCATGAGGTAAAAGCTTGGGACACTGTTTTTAGATATTTATTTGTAGAAAATAGGAAAAAAATAAAGAAAAGGTTCTGTATCCTTCCTCTTCACAGATATACTGCACTTCGTATTGCTCCGTCACACAGCATCTCAATGAAATACCCTGAACTTTAATTGCAACCTGAAAAAATGTGAGTAAGTTTAAGGGAGATAAAAACTTTTATCAAGACACTTCATGTTTTTTTTTTTATCACAAATGCTGTCTCAGCATTTAGTGTCCCTAAAATGAGGCCCCTGAAGTGCCACTGGCGATCTTTTTTATATACTTCTAAGAACAGTAACGGCTTGAGGAAAGAAAGAAAGAAAGAAAGAAAGAAAGAAAGAAAAGATTTAGCACACATGAATATAAAAAGAGCCTTATCCTTTGTCGTGAGGATAATTTAAAAGATTCAGTTTGCAGTGTCACTGGCACTGGAAACATTTTTGTGTTGTTTACAGCTAGCTGTACTGCTCTCAAGGAGCAAAGGATCCATCATTTGGAGCCATCAAAATAAAACTTTATACTGTGTTGTCAGACCACGCTTTGATAGCTTTGACTACGTCTAGATTTTGTTAGCAACTCCCTGTGTAGGCCTTTCTATGGCCTGACCCTGACCCTAATGACTTCCAGTTCATACCTAACCCTAACCTAAACCTGATTGACTCCTCAGTCCTAAACCTAACCCCAGAAAAAAAGTGAGGACCTTTTCTCTGTCCCAGTTTCACGTCAAAGTCCTCGCTTTGCTAGTAGAATGAGCAAAAAGTCTTCTCTCTCAGCTGCAAGAACAAGAACACACACACATACAAGCTACAGTGCAGTCATTCATTTACAGTTAACTTTTTGTTGCTTTCTAAGCATAAAAAATGTATGTGGATTATAATCTGACAGCACTAACATCAGCTAACTCAATAAGCTTGTCAGCCAGTGTAAAACTTCATGTCAGAATAATAAATCCATTACATGGCTGTTGAGTTGCTTTAAGATGACTGCTGTGTTTTTACACTGGTTTGGACTTCTTAAAACTCCTCCAGCGGTGGAGGGTTTATACATGATTTATTCATTTAAACTGCACTTCTCCCCTGATCTGCTCTTTAGCAGAAATTTTGGCCTTAGTGTAGCTGGATGGAAGGCGTGGATCCGGACGCTGCTACTGCAGTCCCCCGGTTTTCCCACCGAGCTCAAACATTGGCGGCTTTATGGACTGAGGGGCTCACGCACAGAGTATGCTGTTGTCTGAAGCATCCAACCAAAGCGGAGCTGCTCCACATTTTTTAGCTGCCTGCCAGAGAAAATGGCTGCAGCCGCTCTCTGGCTTGTGATAATAAATCCTTTGTTACGGGAGCTCATTCTGTTGAGAGAATAATCAGGCCAGCACAGAGGCACTCTATCTAGCGCCTCAACCCCAACCTGACAGACATCTAACCCAGCCCTATTCCCTCCCCTCCGTTGGGTCCTGATGCCTCCTATGGCTGCTATCTCTGCTCTCCTCAAGCTGTTAATGAGGCTCGTAACCTTGAATATGATCAGGCAGGGGGATTGCTGGATTTTCACCATCTGGAACACTGTCACAGTCTTCTAGTAATCTCATGGTTTATAGTGCAAACCTCTTGGAGATGAAGGCCATTTGCATCAAAGCCACCCGTCCACTGTTGACTTGGCCGGAAGGTCCTGGTTTTGAATCCCAGCAGGGACCTTTCTGATTGGTGTATGTGCAGGGCTAGCAGTTCTTTGCGTCTCTGTCTTGCTCTGACTGGCTTCCAGGGTGAACAACAACTCTAGTCCGGTGGCCACTTGACACGGGAACCAGCAGCCTTGCAAAGATGCAGAGGGTATAGAATATGGATGGATGCACCCCAGCAGAGCTGTTAAAGCAGTATTTGTTCCCCTACAGAATTATCCTCTTTTTGCTCTTTTGTCAACTTAATGCAGTTTTTTTAAATGATAATTTATTTCATTAATGAAAAGAAAGCCAAGCAACCAGGCCTTATGTGGAAAAGTAATTTCCCCCTATACCTAAGAACTTCTTGTGCTGCCTTTGGCTGCAACTAATGTCATGAAGCATTTGCAATAACGGACAAGGAATGTTTTGCCTGCTGTCTTATTGCAGAAATGTTTGTACATTGTAGCGGTTTGAAGCATTAAAGAGCTTTTTAAGGTCACACCACAGCATCTGAAGCTGACTCCTGCCCTGACTTTGACTAGTCCACTCTAGACCCTTTAGTTGGTTTTGTTGAGCTATTCAGAGGTGGACATAAGCCTAAGTGTTGTGCGGCGCAGGAGATAAGGAGTACGTCCTGTAACTAGCAGGTTGCTAGTTTGATCCCTCCACTACTGTCTCAGTCACTGGGCGTTGGGCAAGAGACTTTACCTGCTGGCGATAGTCAGAGGGCCCGGTGGTATTGATATATGCCATGTATCGCTTCTGTCAGTCTGCCACAAGGCAGCTGTGGCTACAAATGTAGCTCACCACCGTCAGCATATGAATGACTGAATGTAGTGTGAAGTGCTTTGGATTCTTCTGGACTTGGTGTAGTGCTATACAAGTACAGGCCATTTACCATTAAGGTTACAAACTGATGGGCGGACACTATCCTTCACGATTTTCTGCTACACAGCAGAATAAAGGGTTCCATTGGTTACAGTAATTCATCCTTGTTAGTTACGGCAGATCCTGAAGCAGCAAAGTGACCCAGATTAGAACTCTGCCACCGCCATGTTTTACTATCAGTATGATGTTCGTTGTACTAGCTGGCGAGGCTGGAGGGAGCACTGAGTATGGGTGGTTGTGTGTGTGTTCTTGTATTTGCAGCTGAGTGAGAACACTGCTGATTTATTTGCTGATTTTACAAGTAAAGTGAGGACTTTCATGTAAATTGAGGACCTTTTGACAGTCTTAACTTTTATTCTGGGCTAGAGGTTAGGTTTAGCACTATGGTGTCAATTAGGTTTAAGTCTGGGTTAGGTATAAACCCATAAAGGTTAGGGTCAGGGTTAAGCCATAGAAAGGTTTGAAGATTAACAGAAGTCTATGGAGAACAAAGCATGGTGCTCACTTTGTTCACTTTATTTTAGACCTGTGTGTGTGTGAGAGGGAGAGAGAGAGAGAGAGAGAGAGAGAGAGAGAGAGAGAGAGAGAGAGAGAGAGAGAGAGAGAGAGAGAGAGAGAGCATTTCAGTGCAGTGTGGGTGTCTTTACATTATACTTGCATTTATCCATAATTATGCTTTGTATTATTGTTGATTACATTTATGTTCTATAAGGTCCCCTTTAAAATGAACCCCTTCAAATGGGCTATAAACAAACAAAACGCTGTTAGTTTTACTCCAGAAGTAAGCAGGTGTACAATTTTCAAAAGGATGTACCAATATTCCACCAGTCCATAATTGACTCACCAAAAGACCAAAGGGGATCATCCAGTGGTTTTGACTCCAGAGCTCTTCCAGAGAGGCCATCTTTGCCTTTGTTGTTGAATGATGTACACCAGCCTTGAAAAACGCCAGAGTTCTGGACTCTTTTGTGACCTCCTGGATGAGTCGTTGATGCAATCTTACGCTAATATTAGTTTGGCCCTCCCAGTTTTAAATGCACTTGAGAACAACGTGCAATAACAGGACAATTTAGCAGGGGGAGGTAGGCTTGGGGTCTTTCCCACACCCCTGTTCCACGTAGTAAGGGTCTGGGGGTGGGCGTTGGGTCCCGGGGGTTGGATGGGACTGGCACCTCTGCTCTCCCGTGGGTCATCTGGTGTGGGATCAGGGTGGGGGTTAGGGTCAGAGTATGGAGCAGGTAGGTTGGGCTGTGGTGACTGTTAGGTTTGATGGTGGTCCACCCTCCCAATCCTGATCATGGGGTTGGGTACTCCTCTGGGGTGTCGGTACCTACACCTGGGAGTATAGGATGTGTGTGGGGAGTGCGAGTGTGTGTACTGCATCCTTTTTTTTGTGGGGGTAGGAGGGTATGCATGTGGGGGCACTAGGGTGGGAAGGTGTGAATGTGACTATGTGCCTGGTTTTCTGATTGGTCTTTTTGTCAGGTTGGGTTTTGGACCCCCACTCCTGGGACATCTCAGGTCTCCACTAAGTGTGGATTATGGCTCTGAATGTGTTTTTTTGCTGGAATCCCACAGTTTTAGGGACAGCTTTGTAACCTTTCCATATTGACAGATGTTCACCGCGTCCTTTCTCATCTGGCACGACATGTTACTCTTTGAGATCTTTTGACCGACTTCATGTCGATCAAACATATTCTATTAAAGGCTTGCTTAATTCTACATGTCTGGCTGTAACCAGGCCCTGAATGCAGGTGTCCAAACATTGTGGGTAATCACAATTTAACAAGAGGGGCCTTTATATCTTCACATAGAGCCAGATTGGTTTGGATAGCTTGTTTCCCTTAATTTATGAAATTGAAATGATCTGAGAAGAATGTGTCCAAAAACCAAAACAGAAGACATTTCTGCGGTATTGAGTCTTTCACAGCACTGCTATTGTCTGTGAAACTGGGTTTTCCTGCCGTTATCAGATGATTCCACCAGGGGGCCCGCAGCAAACAGCAGCTCATACAGGACTCTTTCAGAGGCTGCAGAAATATCAACATTCTTGCTATATGAGACACTCACCAAGCCCTGATGGAGGCAGGGAGTCAAAGGGGTTGAATGTCTGGCAGCAAGTTGCTGCACTTTGTTGAAGGAAACTGATGAAGCTAAAGAACGGTGGCTGTGTCAGAGCATCGTCTGAGTCTTATCACTGATGCACAGGAAAACGTGGTTAAAGCGCAGGACCGACTCTCTGGAGTTGAACAGTTCTTTACAAGCCTAATGTGACCAACCACCACCCTGACAGTCACAGAGGGCAGCACCGTGAAAAGGTCAAGAGAAGGTTCCTTTAGGTCAGATTAGAGAGAAATGCTGCCACAGGCTACTTTCTAACTCACTCTATCAGAATGCATGTCATCTGCAGGCCCCTGTCTGACCTCCACAGATTCCACTCCCTTTATTCCTTCCTTTCCTCCCTCCCTTCATTGTCTTTTGTCTTTCATGTGCAGCAAGCCTTGAGGCCAGAGCAGCGGCTGCTCAGATCACCCCCCCCCCCCTCACTCAGATGCTCAAAGCGCTCAGATAGGAGTTATGTGCAGAACGACTTTAACAAACATACGATTGTTTACTGAAAGCATACCTATATCGTTGGCCTGTCCCCTGAGGAGTTGCCATGGTAACAAAGGATTTTCGGTCTGGTAAAGGATGAGCTCATCATTTATTGGCAGGCCCTTTTTTTTCCCTCTTATTATTATCTGGCCTACTTGGAGAGCCATTTGAACACAATCATGCCCTAAGAGAACGATACAAATTAGACCGAACGTTCCATATTTGAAACAAATCCAGGCAAGCAGCCTGGGTGTGAAAACACAGAGAATGTGTGTTCGCTGTGGATGCTGCGCGTGTTTTCCACTGACGGAGCTGTAAGGAAGTTGGGTAAGTGTTTCCAGAGGCTGCTAAATGTCCTCGCAGGGTTGTGGACGCCGACTGACAGGACAATACAAAGAGACACTCAGAGCTGTTTGGCTGTCTGAAAGCATGTCTGCTCTTTGGATCAGTTTCCATGACTCAAAGGGATATCCCACGCTGCCTGCAGCCCCCCCCCCCCCCCCCCCTTCATTTCCCTTCCTTCCCTACCCCTAGCCTCCGCCCCCTCAATGTCACTCCCTTCTTTCTTAGGTTCACCACCAAACAATTCTCATACTTCAGTCTAAGCCGGGGGGGATTTGGGACAGTTTTAAAAGGCGTGGAAGGGTTTTGAAGCGTACTTGTGAAATGAGCTGAAGGACAGCATCAGACCTCCGGGAAGAGGAGAGAAGAGAAGAGAGCTGGTGAGTGACGCTGCTCTTGTTGTGTGTGTCTGTGTTACAAGGTGGTGGAAGTCAGAGCTGTGCCTTCAGGCTGCCAGGAGGAGAGCAGCACGCTGTTGTGTTTGTTTTGGAGACAAAACGGAGGATGTATGAACATGTTGCACCAGCGCAGGTGGCAGTGGGTGGGGATAAATGTACAAATCTATTATTAAAGATTACCCTTGTGTTTGTGTGGGGATAATGATCCAGAGACAGTTTCCTATATGTTTACCGCAGGACTGATGGATAATGATTATGGTTTTGCCTCAGCTTGGCTCCAGTTAGATGCAGTAAATACCACTCACTCATTTTTACTACAAACATGTTTTTCTGAAATTAAGCTAAATCTAACAACCAATACAAACCATCCGTCCATCCGTCCATCCGTCCATCCATCTATCCATCCGTCCATCCGTCCATCCATCCATCCATCCATCCATCCATCCATCCATCCATCCATCCATCCATCCATCCATCCATCCATCCATCCATCCATCCTGTTGTGTGAAGGTTGAAACATAGAGCAATAAATTCAAGAGCTCTCCTGTTTTGTTCTTCTCCAAAATAATTCAATTCAATTCAATTCAATTTTATTTATATAGCGCCAAATCATGAAACATGTCATCTCAAGGCACTTTACAAAGTCAAGTTCAATCATATTATACAGATTGGGTCAGATTATACAGATTGGTCAAAAATGTCCTATATAAGGAAACCAGTTGATTGCATCAAAGTCCCGACAAGCAGCATTCACTCCTGGGGAACCGTAGAGCCACAGGAAGAGTCATCTGCATTGTACATGGCTTTGCTGCAATCCCTCATACTGAGCAAGCATGAAGCGACAGTGGGAAGAAAAACCACCCATTAACGGGAAAAAAAAACCTCCGGCAGAACCGGGCTCAGTATGAACGGTCATCTGCCTCGACCGACTGGGGTTTCAGAAGACAGAACAGACACAACAAGAGAGACAAAAAAGCACAGAAGCACACATTGATCTAGTAATCTGTTCTACATTAGATGGTAGTAGCGGGTGAGCCGTCTTCTCTGGATGATGTCACAGTTAACAGAACGCCAGACCAGGTGTACCTACTATGAAGAGAAAAGAGAGAGAACAGAAAGTTAAAGCAGAAATGACAACACATAATGCATAATTGAAGAACAGTAGAACTCATGGTAACAAGAGCAAAGGTCCCATTACTCCACACAAAGTCCCAAACTGTTTATCCCTCTCCCACGCTATCTTGCTCTGACATGTGAACAAGATCCAAGATACTTTACCTCCTCAATACAGCCACATGCAGAAGTATTCACAACATTTTGGCTTTTTACTCTTGTTTTATGCCATGGATCTGCACAATATATATATATATATATATATATACATACATACATATATATATATATATATATATATATATATATATATATATATATATATATATATATATATATATATATCATTACTTTAAGAAATGAAGGTCTGTCAGTCCGAAAAATTGGGAAAATTTTGAAAGTGTTCCCAAGTGCAGTCGCAAAAACCATCAAGCGCTACAAAGAAACTGGCTCACATGTGGGGCCACAGCAAAACTGAGCAAGAGGCGTCACAACATGGAGATCAAGGAGCTCTCAGACAAGTCAGGAACAAAGTTGTTGAAACGTACAAGTCAGGATGGGGTTAGAAAAAATATTCAAATCTTTGATGTTACCCTGGAGCACCATCAGATCCATCATCTTCAAATGGAAAGCACATGGTACCACAACAAACCTGCCAACAGAGAACCGCCCACCAGAACTCACAGAGCAGCCCAGGAGGGCATTAATCAGAGTGGCAGCACAGAGACCAAAGGCTACCCTGAAGGAAGTGCAGGGGGCCACAGGAGAGACTGTACATATGACCACAATAAGCCATCCTCTCCATGGAGCTGGGCTTTATGGAAGAGAGGAAGATGAAAACTTCAGCAGCACTTGAAGGTTCAGGAGCAGACTTTCTTCACAGATCAACAGATCAAGGCCAGAAAAAGCCACTTTGTGTTGAAAAATGAGAAGGCATGTTTTGAGCTTAATGTATGGAGGAAGATATTCTGGTCTGATGAAATTGAAAATTAGGGTTTTGGCCACCAAGGAAAAACTGTTATGTTTGGAGTAAACCCAACACATCCCATCACCCCAAGAACACCATCCCCACAGTGAAACACGGTGGTGGCAGCATCATGCTGTGGGATGTTGTTCTGCAGCAGGGACTGGGGAACTGGTCTGAGTCCAGGAAATGATGGAATGTGCTAAATAATCTGTGGAATGCTAATGTTCACCTTACCACACAGAGAAATGACAGACACTCATCTTCTAACATACACAAGTCTTCTCTCTTGGCCAAGGAATTCAGCAAGTGGGCAGAAATGCACAACCTCTCCAAGATTGATCTGAGTTGGATTCACCTTTTTTTCACACTTTTTTTGTGTGGTAATGATTGGGTTTTTCAACAGGACAATGCTGCAGTTCACAATGCCCGCCTGACAAAGGAGTTCTTCCAAGAGAATAACATCACTCTTTTGGACCATCCTGCATGTTCCCCGGATCTAAACCCAATTGAGAACATTTGGGGATGGATGGCAAGGGAAGTTTACAAAAATGGACATCAGTTCCAGACAATGGATGCCCTTCGTGAAGCCATCTTCAACACTTGGAGCAACGTTCCCACTAGCCTCCTGGAAACACTGGCATCGAGCATGCCTAAACGATTGTTTGAAGTCATCAACAAGAATGGTGGAGCTACTCATTACTGAGTCCTTTTTTTTTGACATTTTGATTTCTGTTTTGGGGGGTTTTCGGGTTTTTTTGAGCTATGGTCTTAAACTTTTGATCAGCTGAAAAAATCATGTTTGAGTATAAATGCAGTTTTCAGACAATTCCCTGCTCAAATGTTCTTGTCCCTTGCACTGATTTGTCCTTTTAACATTGTGAAGCTCTACTTAGAACCTTCTTAAGATCCAATAGTGCAAAATGCAAATTCTTGCAATTTTTTGACTGGTCTTAAGATTTTGATCAGGAGTGTATATAAAAAGAACAGCAAAACCAACTGATAAATTATTACAGGTACAACCAACGCCTTGATACCATCACTGAAGAATATACAGTATGATTTAATGCAGAATGTATAAAGTGACAGCTGCAGATAATAATAGTAGTTTTCTGTATAGAAATGAATCTGTAAGTACCTGAATCCAAGCAGCTGTAGGTTTTTGTGAGAGTGTGCTTGTGTATGTAAGGTTGATCCATGATAAAAATGGTCAGTAGTGGATATGGGGAGCCAAAGAACACCCCCCCCCCCTTCCCCAGATGTTTTATTCTTATTGTTGACCTCCAGTAGATATTGGGAGCAATTCCTTGGACCAGCGGTCTTTATCAGTTCAGTACAGAACTGGCTGAGCCTTCCTGCTGCGTTTGGGAGTGAAACCGACTTTCCAAGCCATTTGATTAGGCTCTTTGTGAAGACACTCTTCTGTTTTCTCTCCCATCCTGGTATTTTTTGTTTTGGGAAAGTCGAGGCTAGATGCGACCCATGACAAATGGTGAAGAAGGGAACTTGTCAGCATTTCTGTACTGGATTGAAACATTGTTTCAGATTGCATTTTGAAAACGCAGCCCTGTCCGAGGACCAGAGGAGTTATTTAGGATTTATTTATTATGGTAACAGACGTCTTCCCATGCAGCGCTGTGTGACAGTTCATCACACTGTGGGGCCTGTTCACCCCTTTTGTTTCAATCTTCTTGAAGACAGAATGGCTGTTGCCTTCCTCTGCAGTTAAAGCTGTAGCATACACCGGGTGTCACGGATCGTCTGGACTTGTCAAAACGTTCCCCCACACGAGAGAGGCAGCCCTTCCACACCATGCACGTCACATATGTACCATCGTTACAGCATCTATGAAGTGTGATTTAAACTTTGCAGTAATGACCCAACGGTAGGATTACACCACCACACGCCATGCTGTGCAGAGCCTCTGCTCACCACAGCATGCACGCTGCTTAACGCGCAAAACATATGGCAAGATTTACTTTCTGATTAATTTGATAAGCTCTCATTGCAGATTGATTGCCAGTCAGACAGTAATAAAAAAGTACATTTCTGAATAATGAAAGAAATTAACATAAAAGAAAGTTGAGAAAAAAGTAAGAGGTGGTTGCATTGGAGAAAAACTGACACAGTTGAACGCTGTGAATCCCAAACATTGACCATAGAGGTCAATGTCACAGACACAGATATATATATACATACTTTAGATATGTGACGGGACGATGTTCTGCACAATCCTCTTCTTTTCACAATACTTAGACTCACATAATGTGTTTTAACAGGACGTTTACATGAGAGGAGTTTAAAGTGGATTCCTCCAGTCCCTTGTGATGTGACAGGCAGTACTTAAGTTCCAGCAGTTTTCCATTGGGAAGTATTTCATTTCAGTGACACATTGTCTTTCTCACAGACTATGGCTCTGAGTGTAGCACTAAAGCCCAGTAATCCGTTGAAAGTGTAACAACTGAGTCCTCTGTTATGGCCAGTTATCACTCCGTCACCTGGCTAACACCAACCAACCTGCCTGTGGACTCTTCCAGAGAGACGATGTTCTCACAGGATGTTCTACAGCCTTTCATGTCTTTCTCTGCCTGTCTATCCTGATTTTTTTTACCCAGATGTTTCTGAACTATATTTGGCTTGATTCGTGAAGCCTTGAGCAACCTTACTCCTGCCAAAGACGTCTTCATGTGGAGCAGTTAGCATGGAGTGCTGCGCTGATGCTACCATGTTTCCTCTCAGTCTTTGTTTGACGAGTCCCCAGGAGTTCAACGTGGCTCCTGGTGACTAAGAACTCTGAGGATCTGAAAGAATATATGAAAATTATGGCTGACACAGAATTACACACAGAGCTAAACACCCTTATTTACGGCGAAGACTAATTAAATGTCTGTGCGTGGTAAAAAAATAAAAAATTTGGTTTCCCAAAATGTTCCATTAATGCCCTCTTTATGCACAACCTCATCAAAGCTGTGCATAAAGCCACCTTTCCTATTAAAGTTATGTAGTGAAGGCTTTCAAACATTTATAGAGACTTTGAACTCCGTACAGACACATGCTGCTCCAGCTTCTTTATTTAACTAAGCGACCAATAGTAAGCAGCTTAATAAAAGTGTTTAAACATGAGAAACATCTCAGATTTCACACTGAGAGCCAGTGACAGAAATGACTAGGAGCAGACATTTCATAGAGTAATCAGTTGGCGCTGGAGCATCTGTGGAAGCAGATTTTTTTTTTCTCCTCCATCTTTTGCACAGGGGCCTGTATCAGCGCAGCGCTCCGTCACATGTCGCTCCTCTGACAAAGCAACTGGAAACTCTGAGCTGAAAAAACGGAGCTGGGAAGTGGCAAGAAATCATTTTTTAATATGATTTACCGTAACCAAAATAAACGCCTTTTTTCCAAAAGCATTGTGCAACAGTTTCCACTCCTGCAGCGCCGTGCATGGCTGCCAGTGGAGCGTAGCTGACGTAGCTGCGCCTGTTGCCCGGTCTCTCTGTCAAACGTGCCATTTTGCTGGATAGCTGTGGTCGGAATGATGACAGCGTGCCTTCTCTGAGGTGTAATTTCTCCTGTCATAGCAGATAGTAATCTGATAATGACAGGTCCTCTGATCCACACAAGTGCTGCGCTGCAGTTCCATACTGTGATGACAAACTGCTTGGGATGGTCAGCTGTGATTGCGTATCCTGCTTCTTGCTCTGTTTACGTGCAGCTTGTAATCACCTGAGGAAAGTCACCTGTTCACGAGGAGCTCTTCTGGTCTCTAAACTCCAAAAGAGGCGTTTCTTCATCTTCACATCTCCCTTAGATTCCCAGCCTTCAGTTTAAACACAGTTTCTCTGCACGCCCCTGCATGCTTGTTCGTATGAGGAGTTATGCCTGTGCATTCATATCGCTTTGTCTCTGTTCAAGGGCAAAGCAGACGGGCCAGCGTTTAGCCGCCTGCTGATAGTGGCGTCCCTCCAATGAGTGGCACTGATGCCAGAATAATGAATCTGTGTTTACGCACCCTTTCATGCTGTGGGGGATGCGCAGCTATCTCACCCTGCATGCATTTCCATTCTAGTGTGCTCCAGTATCAAGGCTCAGTTTCTGAGAGGACATTTGTTGTGATCTGGTAGTACTTAAATACACTGGATTATATGGCAGCAAAACTCTTATTTAAAGCTAAGCGGTTCTGAAAATGGATGGATGGATAATCACTAAATAGCAATGACTCAGGGAAAGAGCAAGGATGAGAGTCTTCCGCTCCAGGAGCAACTGTGTAAATGGGATTTTGCTGATAAAAAGAAGAGCGTGGAGCAAAGCTTGCTTCGCACTGATTTTATTCAGATTCATACAACAGAGGAAATCCTTTCCTGTACCCCTAGAATAATGGATCTTTTTTTTTTTTTTTACCAGATTGAATTTAATGCTTTGGTGCAGAAGGGATAAGATAAGATAACAATTTCCTTTACTGTCCCACAATAGTAATGAAAAAAACAAAACAAAAAGAACAAGCTAGTCTAAAGTTATTTCTAAATAAACGCCAAGAACAAAAAGTGAAAAGTAAATACAAGAGTAAATATTGCACAATTATTGATAATATGGTATTCAGGTCAAATGAGACAAAATATTCAAGTTTAGCAGTGGAATAAAACTCCAGCCTATTTACAGAACTAAAGTAATATAAAATGCAATATGCATGAAAGTACAGCAGCATCTCAGAGTTGCTAAGGCCAGTGGAAGTGTACTTTAACATCTGAGAGACAATGTAAAGGATTCATGATCAGATCAGAACCCATGCAACCATTAGGAGTGTTCATACACCCACACGTGTTATGCTTCATGATGTTGTCTGCATGTTGCTTTTGTGCTTAGGGTTTTTCTTGCATTCTCATACTGTCCCTGTAGAGAGACAATGTAATAAATTCCCTTTTTTCCCTCAACCATCCTAATGTATTCTTTTCTCTACTCTGCAAAAAGGCAGTGCCTCGATGGCAGTCAGTCACCTGTCTACCCATGTTTGTCTTTCTCTTGATGGGCTGTAGTGGAACGTAATTTCTCCCACAGGGGACAAATAAAGCAATTCAATTTAATTTGATTCTCTAGGTGGACCAGATAGTAGCAGGTAGATGATGGCATGAACCACCCCACAACTTAATCCATACAAGTACAACAAGCAAATGTTCTTTGGCCCCAAGAAGTACTTTAATTGTGAAGTACTTGCTAATAGGAGCAGCTGCTAGGTGTCAGCATAGTAATCCTTTAGCCTAGAGCTATGCATAAATCAGTATAAAGAAGCACATTCATGAGTAAAATTCATAATTGTATCAGATTCTTTCATTTAGGAACCTGAATCGATCACAGTCTATGCTTTAAATGATGAAATGTTTAAGCATGATTGGCTTCTCTAACGTAGTTGCTATATTTCCCCTAACAGACAAGCAGGGTGTCCCATTCTGCTCTGTGTACGATGCATCTGGGCTGTCACAAACTCATAAATGAATAAAATGTTGTCTCTTATATTGCCTTTAACTTAACTATGAAAAAAGAAGGGCCATCCTTTAACCATCAAACCTGAAAGTTTGCATTTCTACAGACTGAAAACGTTGTATTCTTTGTAAAACAGCTAAAGCTCCGTCCGATCACACCCAGAGTGTATGAACATCACTGTTATAGTCTTCCAAAAGTGTCTTATCTTTCTCAGCTTTGGTGGTTCTGCTGAAGAAAATATCCACAGCATCAAGCTGCCGCCACCTTGTTTCACTGTGAGGATGGTAGGTCCCTCAAATGAGACGACGGTTGGCTCTCATCTTTCCACCCTCCCATAAAGGTTAGAGTGTTGGAGTGGACAGCTAAGAGTTATTCTGTCAACAGAGTCCTCCAGCTGTGGACCTCTGCAGCTCTTCCAGACCTGCCATGGAGCTTTTGGGCTGCGTCTGTGATCAATGCTCTCCTTGCCTGGCCTGTTAGTTTAGGTGGAGGGCCATGTCTTGGTAGGTTTACAGTTGTGCCTCTTTCCAGCTGTATAGCTGAAGGTAAACTCTGGTTTTAAAGGTGTTAAGGGTGAACCTGCACAACACTGTTATGGTCTTTTTGTCCAGTATTTCAACAAGCTCTGAAAGGACAACTATCAGCAACACTGTCACAGTAATGACAGTGTGCCTCAGAGGATCTGGGAATGATGCTCTTTATTTATAGCCTTCCAGTTGCAAGGTGGAACTGCAGTGAGATTCATATATTTATTTCCTGTTTGCCCAGTGACCAGGCTAAGTACTATTAGCTGATACTTTCTTTCCATTTTTGCATTTAATCAATGAAAAACTAGGTGTCTAACTGGTTTAACGAGATAGACATGAGAGTTGTAACTGAACTGTTCATTGAGGCAACATGTTGCATTTTCTCAATGCAAAGGGGTTTAATTTGATTTTTCTAACTTAGAACCAGGGCATTCTGGACATGGGCCCCACAAGCTACTCCTCATGAACAACTGTGGGCTTTATTGAAAAGACTGCTTTCACTAAACGGGAGCCTGTCATTCATCAGCAGGCCATTACATCCAGTATAAAGTAAACACATTTTTCATGCAGAAGTAGGAATTACCGACCTCATGCAGCAAATTTAATTCACAGTGGAACATAAATACATTCAAAAGTTTGGAGCAGATGTAACAGCCTGAGCAGTTTATTATGGGCTGACCTTGGTGTGAACTAACAGGAAATGATTCCTGTGGTGGCTCTCTGGACAGGAACTCTGCTTTTAGAGACAGTTCAGTGAAGACATCTGTCTTCTTCTTCTGCTGTTATCACTCAGACAACTTCCTGCTGTTGCCCACACCATGTTTCTCTGTCCCGTGCTATATGGAGCAGAGAAAAATACAATTCAATGTGGATTTTAGTGCTGCAGTAGAATGGGAAATGACAGTCTTATCATCACAAGTAGGCAGTATAAGATACTTCCAGTATGACAGTCCGGAATAAAAATAAGTTTCCGTGGTTAAAACAAAAAAGCCTCCATGACATTGTCTGATTGTTTATATCGCCAAAAACACAAGCAACAATTATTACTGCAGCTGCTACAATTATCAATATTGATAATAATATTGATATCTCACTCCTGTCAGTCTGCCCCAGGGCAGCTGTGACTACTAACACAGCTCACCATCGTCAGGGTGTGAATGACTTACTGTAGTGTAAAGCTCTTTGGGGTCGTTGGACTAGTTAAAGCGCTGTACAAGTACAAGCCATTTACCATCTACACATTTTAAAAACATGGGTAAGCACCTATTAAATTTAGCTGTGATTTTAGAGGAAACACTCTAGTTGTACAGAATGTTAAGCCTTTATTCTGCTGAGTTCTTTTCTACATACGGAGCGTGAGGAGCTGAGATTGTTGGAGCAAGCCTGCACGCATACCGTGACTATCCATCCGGGTTTTGTAACTGCAATTATTTTTAAACCCCTAAATTGATCTTTCCTGTAAGCCAGCACCAAGGTCTAGGAGCCTCCTTTCAGCCAGCTGATCAGAAGTGCAGCTATTAGCTTAAGAGGGGATTTTACCTATTTATCAATATTATTAATAGTTAAAATTGGATATTATAGTTGATGTGATATTCTAATCAAAATTAAACTATATATATATAGACATAGATAGATAGATAGATAGATAGATAGATAGATAGATAGATAGATAGATAGATAGATAGATAGATAGATAGATAGATAGATAGATAGATAGATAGATAGATAGATAGATAGATAGATAGATAGATAGATAGATAGATAGATTGATTGATTGATAGATAGATAGATAGATAGATAGATAGATAGATAGATAGATAGATAGATAGATAGATAGATAGATAGATAGATAGATAGATAGATAGATAGATAGATAGATAGATAGATAGATAGATAGATAGATAGATTCAGTCATGCAATGGACACATTTAACAGAAAGGTTAGCACCCTCCTGCTGGAGTAATATATCAGCATTAAACCTACTTCTAATTAACCTCTGTCCAGGCTACAGTATTCCCCAGATCTAGAAGGGATGGATGGTTCTTTTTACTTTTGTTGCTCCCTCCTGTGGGTGATTGGTCTGGATCAGTCCTCACAGGACATGTTATCACACCCGAGATGTGAGGCTGAAAAGAAAGAGTGTCGTGTTCTGGGCTGTCTGCTTGCTGCACTGCAGCGACCCAGATCATCTGATGCACCTGTCAGTCTCCTCCACCAGTCAAGCTCATCTCCTTCAGCTGTTTATCTGCCTGTTTACCCGACTTCAGCCAACAGACAGACCAGATTATTGAAAGATTAAAATATAAGCAGCAGAGTGTTTTAACTTAAAATAAGGTTCAATTCAAGCGATCCACCATGGCGCAACATAGAGACAGCAGAGTTTTACCAAATCAAAGGCAAAATGTATTGTTTTAAAATCGTAATATCTTTACGATGTGGACGTGACGTCTTTCTAACCTTTGTGTGAGAGAATGTCTCGTGTTCTTTGCCTGCTTTGTCTGATCTTGACTAAGTTTTCGTTTCCTGGATTTCCCTATTTCTCTTTGCCGTCATCGCTCACCTCATTGGCTTCTGCATTCTAGACAACATGGACCTTCTTCTCGACCACGGACCTCACCAAGCCCAAATCCAAAGCCCAGATCTGTCTGCTTGTCAGTCCTGTCTGACCCATACCAGCCTCACAGAACTCACTCCGGCCTTTGCCAACCTGCCAGTCACCACCTCCTGGTTTCCCAGCATTCTACAGTGTTTCCTGTCTTTTTCAAGTTCTTATTAATAAACCTTTTAAAGCGCAACACCATGTCTGGCTGAATATCAGGTTCTCTGTCTGTCTGGCCATAACAAAAATGTATCTTCCCTCCTATTTTACAAAAGTGTTCTGTTTTTCTTTATTTTATAACCTAAAAATAGAAATAAAATGGTGGTCTAAAAATTACAGCATATTTCCTGTCGTAGATTTTTAGCCAATACATAATAAGTTGTCTTTTTTTTTTCAAAAGGTCATGTATTGTTTGTGGCTCTATATGAGTTTTATTGTTGCAGACCCCTGGTGTAGATGTTTGGTAAGGACATGAACCCTGCTATGCTTGGGTTTGCTCACAGTGGTGGAGTTCAACTGACTGCTAGGTGCAGATCATCACACCTCCACCGCCATGTTTCGTTGTGGTTTGGTTTTAGGTATTAGTTGATGTTTGTTGCTTAGTTTTCTCCAAACATGCTGTAGTACATCATGGTCAGCCTTCTGTCCTCTGAATCTTTCTGCAGATACAGATACAGATATTGAAAGCTAAGGATGTTCCCCTTGTTACGCGTTTTCTTTGTGTCAATGTCCAGTAATGAACTTAAACGTCTAACATTTTCAGGGCTGTAGAGACTCAGGTGAAGCTCTTCTATTATCTCCCTGAGTATCACAGTCTTTGGCTCTGTGGTGAACTTGCAGGGGCAGCCATATTGTCCAAAAACAGGGTGTTGTGCTGTACAGTGGTTTATTAGAAAACTAAAAGACAAAATAGTGTTGCCTTTTTAGGTTTTTGGTGAAAAGTCTGATATCTGGTCCACATCCGTGCTGCCCTGCAACAATTATCAAAAGAAATACACCAGAAGATCTCGTGTTTGCTTGCTGGATGTTGTTAGTCAGCATCTTTAACGATGAAAGTCAATAAATTCTGTCCCAGCTGCACGTTTAGAGTCCTGCTCAGCGATGTCCATAAAAGTACACTAATAGTTTTGAAAGTGTTTAAACTTTGCTGTCACTGCTGTTAGGATGCTGCCTCCTTGTAAGTGACCTGGTCTCTGTGAGTCAGTTTACAACATGCAGCCAAGCCGTGTAAATACAGCTGAATGAGCCACTTCCTCAGAATCTGATGAGGCTATTTAAGATGCTCTGCTCCGTCTGCTGCAGCATCAGCAGCCGTCTCTGGTGAAATTGGCTGTCTGTATTTTTTACAGTGTCTACAGAGTATTCTGTCTAGGATGGAGTCCATGATAGCACAGCGCATCTTCTCAGGTCTGGTGTTTCCTGCGTTTCTACTCCACCTCAGGATTACCATGTCATTTCTACCCTACATTATTAAAAGTTTAGGCATTTTGTTGGTACTGTTACTTATCAGAACTACCAAACAATATTACATTGTCAGCCAAACAACTGGCAGACTGTTTCTTATCTTGTGATGTGGATTTTCATGAGAAACTCCAGATCACAAGAGAATCCGTCTCACCTCCAGGCTTTGCGTTTACAACTGAGGCAAAGCAGTAAAAGTGAAAAGGCGTTCGGTGGGATGCCTGGATGTGGTTACTGGATGCCTAAAAGCAACAACTGTTTTTCTTTATCAACAAATAAGCTAAAAGCAAAGCTGCTGTATTTTTCAGTAGTTGTTTTCCCTTCATTTCCTCCATATACTTGAACCGGCATCAGCAAAACCCGGCTCCTCCTCGTGTCTGTCTGTAGCACAGGTGCTGGTTCTGCTCAGAGCTCTAAGATGCCCTTGGCAATGTGAGGCGGATAATAATCCACTCATCAACATCGCAGGTCAGCAGGATTTCTGAAACAGCGCATCCTCTCAATGTCTTCCAGCGGTGCCAAAGCTGCCAATTCTCTGCGCCTTTACGTAGCTACTTATGGACATATGTGATTGTTTACACCTTAGGTATCATTATCCTTGACTTATAAGGCATGAATATGCTGAACCGCCGCCGTTCTATTCGCAGTGAGAATGAAAGGGCCTCTTAGATCATTTACATGCTTTTCCTGCTCCTCAGTACACAGAGCGATGCACATCTATGGTAAACACAGAGGACATGTAAACGTTACATCCCATTGAGAGTGTTTCCATCATTTGGGAAGCGTGCAACGTTATTTCATGAGTCTAAACGGGATTCAGTTTATTTTTACGGCTTTAAACCATAAGACCTCTAACTCATGAAAAACTTCAGGTTTGATGCTCCTTTAGTTAAAAACAACAGAACGTAGTTATATTTAAGTGCGTTTAGATGAGCTTTACTACTTTGTCGTTTGTTATTGTCGACTGAAAAAGTTTGCTCGCTGCCTCACATTTTTACGGCAGGGTAGAAATTCACGTGGATTTCCGCACACTTTCACACAACGTTCCTGTTTGTGCATCCCAAGTTGTGTGTGAAACATTGCGTTGCTTTTTTGTGTGTGTGTGTGTGTGTAGGCACGGTTGATACGTGAGGCCCCATATCGCGCTGCAGAAATGTGCAGTGTTGTAATGAGTCCAACTTGTCCTCTACTCTAAAATCCTCTCCTGGGTTTCCTCAAACAAGCAGCACCAAGACTGCTGCTTTCACACCACGTCAGCAGACATGCCACATACTGACACCAGTGAGTCCAATTAGGTATATCTGCATATAAACGTGGCTGCAAAGTAACTAGTTACGTATTCAGGGGACATCTTGCACCCAGAAGGACTTTCAACATTATAGTCTGTCACATTATTCTTATTTCAGTCAGGAACTCAAGGCTGCATGTCCAGAGGGAAGAAGGAGATATTACAATAAAACTAGGCAGTCCAAAAGTAGCCCTGTAGCGCCTTCCACAAGACAACAGTGTGAACAGGTGATATGCGGGATGAGAAGGATCCGAGATGATTTTTACTGCTCGTCATGTGATGTGTCTATGGTACAGTGTGTCAGTGGAAGGGAGGGTGTGGCCTATGATTTTAGATTTAGATTTTAGATTTTTCTGTTATGCGCTGTAATTTTTTACATGATAAGGAGTCCTAATTTCCATTCTGTGACATTCGGGTGGTAGGGTCAGAATTTGGCGTCAGCAACATGAAAACATGGATCCATCCTGCCTTATATCAACGGTTCAGCCTGCTGCTGGTGGTGGTGTAACGCTGTGGGGCATATTTTCTTGGCACACTTTAGAGCCCCTTAGTACCAATTGAGCATCTCATCAATGCCACAGCCTACCTGAGTATTGTTGCTGACCATGTCCATCCCTTTATGACCACAGTGTATCTATCTTCTGATGGCTTCTTCCAGCAGGATAACGCACCATGTCTTAAAGCACGAATGGTTTCAGACTGCTTTCTAGAACATGAGCTCACTGTACTCATATGGCCTCCACAGTCACCAGATCTCAATCCAATAGGTGTGGAGGAACGGGAGATCAGCATCATGGATGTATAGTCGACATATCTGCAGCATCTGCGTGATGCTATCATGTCAGAATGGACCAAACTCTCTGAGGAATGTTTCCAGGACCTTGTTCAAGTCTATGCCACGAAGGATTAAGGCAGTTCTGAAGGCAAAAGGGGGTCCAACCCAGTTCTAGCAAGGTGTACCTAATAAAGTGGACGGTGAGTGTAGATATGTATGCATGTTAACAATAGAGTTAGTTTCTAATAGTCACTGATTTTTCCCCCCTGATTTGAACAATTTAAAATATCAATGTTCTTAGCCACCTCTAAGCTGACGAGGCCTGCAGCCAAACCACAACTCTGCAGACAGTTGTTTTACTCAGATAGCGGCACGTTGAGTTTTGTTTTGCCACAGATGGAGTTTATTGTGGAAGAGATTGTTAAACCAAACAGCTGCTAAAACTTTTCTCTTGAATAATTTGCTGCTATTTGAGCGCTGAGCCATCGGGGCTTCATAATGCAGCCAGGTGTGTTTGCAGGGAGGTTGGTGACACATCTGCACGGCCTCACTGCTGTCTTCCCCCCATTCGTATTCATTCCCATCACTGTTTTCTTCCCTCTGAATACATTTTTTTTATGAAATAAGGTCACAAAGCGTCTGATACAGTGGATTTCCTCTGGCTCCAGACTGCATCTGTTCTGCAGCCAATGCATTTCAGCACATGATCAAACCTGCCTGGTGGCAGCAAAGAGTTCTTTTGAATAAAACAAAAAGTGCCCGAGGTTCCAAACTACTGACTCATCCACGGTATAAGAAACTTATTGTTTTTGTATAGTAAAGATAAAAAGTTAGTGTATTTAGCCTAGCTTTCAATATGATTTGATTCAACATAGAAAGAAGAACACAAAGGTACCTGAGTGCATCGAATGACTGCAGACTAGAAATGAAGCTTATTTGCTCTGTACACAGTAAAATCTTTCCTCATTCCCTGAATTCATGCTAGGCTTTGTAAAATACTAAATATTTTGTTCTTAGAGCAATGTCTTTAGACATTTCAATGATCCAATGTAACTCTGGTAAATGTATGTCCATCTTAACCTCTAAACCACAGATAATTTTATTATGACAGGATTCCTGTCATCGGCTCAATCCCCTGTTTTACACCAAATCATTTTGTTGCCTCATTCGAAAGATGAGACGTATTAGCAGAGGAAAGTAAGACGATGAAGCAAATTCTTCTGATCTTTTTGTTCATACCGAGTCCAAAGTTCAGGGAAGATTTAAGAAGCGCTTTTAATTTACACACAGAATTCCCTGTTTTTAGATTTGGGATTCCCGTTTGCGTGAGCTTTCAGCATCGCAGAAACAGATGAAGTTCTTTAATGCAGGAAGTTCCACCCTGGCAGCATAAAACAATGGCATCTCTTTCTGCTCTGGCTTTAGAAGAGGGAAGACAGAGGAGGGAGGAGAGCCTAGTTCATACATTTCAGAAAGAAAGGCTGCAGTCGTCTGCCTCGGGGTCAGAAAACATGTTCTTTGATCTGGTTCCACCAACACCCATACTGAGAGCAGCACAGCAGTTGGTGCTCTACAACCAAAAGCATAACCATAAAAGTGGATTGTTAAAGTATAGGCCATCTTATTTCTGGTTTTCTAAAAGTGGCAGATAGAGAGCTTCCTACCAAACGTGGCGTTTTAAACAACTGGAGGTCAGCGGGATTCATTAGAGATAGGACAAACCTGCCATGCCTCAGGCTTTGATCTGTGGAGTGTGTGTAATAGTTTTGGGATCCCAAAAGCGAAATGATGACGCTTCAAAAATCATTCTAAACCAGAATGAAGTCTAACATGTAACAAAAACCTAAATCTATGATTTATTGCTATTTCACCCCCTATGCATCATTTCATATGATTTTCATCATCTCAAAAGAAAAACTTTATTGCATGAAAAATAATAGGACACAATAAGATACTGACCATGCTCAAAACTGTTGGGGAGGAGAAAAAAAACCTCTTACCATTTTGAAATATCATCCTATTTTTTTTTTCAAGATTTAGAACCAAGGAATCAATTTTTCTTTTCTTTTGTTTAGAAATACATGCAATCTACAAAAGACATGTATCGATAATATAGCAGCATTGTTCTAGATACAAATGTATACATAATTTGCCGGATCTTCAAAGATTCAAAAAGGAGCGATAAAATGAGTGGGTAGAAGAAAATAAATCTGCGTGCAATAAGTTGCTGTGTTGTCGTGATATGCAAAGATTGTGTCTGCAATGGATGAGACATGAAGAACCAACTGGGTCTGCCCCATCTGAAAGTTGCGTGAACCACTGGCAGGGTGAGTGAAAAAAAAAAACATTGTTTGCTTCCCGCTGCATAAATCTATCCAGGGAAGACGGCGTCTGGACCTGCAACGTGTGATTTAAATGTGGCATTTTTAGAGTCACAAGACTTTCATATTTACATTTCTTTCTGATATAACTCAAACCTTCCTGCGTATCGGCATGTTGAGTCAGTTCTCTGTTGGCTCCCTGCGTCATTTTTGAGAAAATATTTCAATCATCACTTTGTTCTTTTACCCTTTAAATTGCTCTTTTTCCTAACTCCTTCCTTTTGATCACTCTTCACACACACACACACACACACACACACACACACACACACACACACACACACACACCCCTGCGTCTGTGTGTGCGTTTGGAGCTGCCTTTTAGGAATGCAGGTCTTAGTTTAGCGGAGCAGGCAGCAACAGGTCTGACCTCCTGAGTGGTGGTTAGTGGAAGGCAGGCATTGCGCCGGTAGCTGAACAGACTAGAGTCCACACGGAAACGCAGGCGGTGTGTTTCCCTGAAACAAACAGCAGTGAAGCTGCTCTGCCGTCTCTAAGCCGCCCCGGGCTGTAAAGCTGACTGTGATAGGATTTATTCAGCCAGGAGCAGCTCTCTGCCATGGAGGCGATGCACTTGCTGGACAACTGGAGAGAGGTAAATATTACCAACAGATAGGAGAGATTTTAGTATTCATGGAAAATCTCATACAAGATGTGTTGTTTTTTTTTAACTGCGCAGGAGTTTACAGATGAAGCTTTCCAAATATTTCCTTTTATTTTCCTGGCTGTTTTGTGAGTCTCTGGTTCTTCCTTCAGGCTGACTCCAGTAAATATCATTTCATGGCTCCGTCTGGAAAGCAAACATGAGGATATTTGCTGCCGTGTTTAGTTCTCCCGCGGCTAAAGCGCATCAGGAACATACTTTCCAGCCCTGCTGCACGACAGTTTGCACATATACACACACATTTCTTGATTGTGTGCCTTCTAACCTCTCCTGCATGCAAAACCACAACGTGTCTCATGTCTCATCCAACGGCTGCAAAAATATACTGTCTCACACTTAGGCAGGATGTGCTTGTATCAGACTTGTGCAAATATAGACAGTGAGATTATAAAGAGTTTAGGTCTGTGCTGATTTGACCCCCAGGTAGGAAAGATGGCCCTGAGGGGCTCTGGATAGGCAGCCGAGGCGGGGGGTTCAGTTAATGTGCTAAACCTCTGATGAGTTTAGATGTGTATGTCCCTTAATCTGTCTGCCATCTGGTTTTTTGCCTTTGTGATGACAGCATGAATCACACCTTGGATGTGATGGTATGTAGGCGGCAGGGAGCAAGGGGAACCCCGGTTACTACAGTCAGGCCTTCTAGAGCCATTGTGTGATGAAGTTACTCGAAGAGATAAAACAATGCCAGCCTTTTATGCTGTAATCTTTGCTCCCTTCGTTGATGGCGACTTGTGATTGCCACAGTTTCAGCGTTGTCCCGTTTTTCCTTCCCAGGATCTTCATGTGACGCAGGGAGCCGTGGACAACTCAGCGGACATGGATCGCCTGAACAGGAACGTACCTGAGCTCGGGCGGCAAACTCACCAGGTGTTACAGGTGAGTGTGTGTGTGTGTGTGTGTGTGTGTGTGTGTGTGTGTGTGTGTGTGTGTGTTTGGAGTAGTGATAGAAGAGAGCTGGAGGTAACAACTTGAAAGCCTTTGCTGAAAGACACCAGCATGTGTCATTATGGTGCGAGAATGGGATCACTCGTTGATGCGGTCGCCTTGACAGGTTCGTGTTGCTCCAGCCCTCCTCAGATGATGAATAAAAAAAAGAGGCAGCCCTGCCGTGTGTCGTTAAGCACCCAGAGTAATTAGACAGACCCGAGATTAGGAGTCTTTGTTTCCCACCTGCTGCCTTTGACAATCCTATTAGGGCCTTAAGGGGAGGAGTTTGTGTGTGTGTGTGTGTGTGTGTGTGTGTGTGTGTGTGTGTGTGTGTGTGTGTGTGTGTGTGTGTGTACTTGTACTTGCAGCTGTGTGAGGACATATTTTTCATCTTTTACCACCTAAGTGAGGACCGTTTTTTTTTTTTTTTTGGGCCGGGGTTAGGTTTAGGACTAAGGTGTCAGATTTAGGCTTATGCTGCGTTCAGACCAAACGCGGTTTAAGAGTCAAAAGGTGTCCAACACCTCAACTTGGACGCTCTGAGCAAAGTGTGGACAGGCCCGTCTGACATGCTTTTGGGGGGAGCTACCCTATTCTTTTCCTAAAATGCAGTAAAAAAGTGGTAAAAGTTTTGATAACCTGCCCAAGATGCCAACTTCCTCTTTAATCCTCCTTCAGGCAAGGTCTTTTTACTTCTGTCTCTCTAGTGATATCTCGACTGATCATAGATAATACGATGGGCACAAACAGAGACGATAAGTTTGTCCTCCATTGTCAACTCCCCAGCTTTTCATGGTTCTTCCTTCCCGTTGGAAAATCCACCAGTACGTCCATAGCAGAGTCTCTCTGATTTATTCACGCTCCACATCCAGCTGCAAAAGCTCAGATTTTCCAACTGCAGCGTCTGCTGCTTTGGATACTCAGACGCTTGAAATCTCAAAATGTGCCGCACCTGACAGGTGAAAGGGAGGACCTCTCGACGCTCCTACATGTGCACCCACCATAGAGTTTACACGTAAATCAGACATCCCTGATGCTCAAATTGCGTTCGGTTAGAGTTAGGTATAAGCCGGTAAAGGGTCAGGACCACAAGGTCCTCAGTAAGTATTTAAAACAAGCTAGTGTGTGTGTGTGAGTGTACTTGTACTAGGTTTAGGACTGAGGTGTCCATTAGGTCTAGGTTAGGGCTGGGTTTGTAGTGGTAATGGTTAGGTTTAGGGTTAGATTCAGGGTAAGGCCATGGAAAGGGTTGAAGATGAATGGAAGTCAAGGCACAGTCCTCAGTAGGTCTTCTTCTACATGTCTACTGTATCCTTTTCTTTGTTGTGTGACCTTTTATTTAGCATTATCCGAGTAAAGAGGGGACACATGTGCATAAAGCTTTCTTTAGTTTTGTAAAATACTTCATGATTGTGTACTAGTTTTTGTTGGTCTATCAAATAAACAAATAAAAATTATATATATATAGATAGATAGATAGGTAGAAAGGTAGATAGGTAGATATAGATATAGATATAGATATACTCCTACTCCTACTATATATACTCCTACTCTTTACTCTGTAAAGAGGCAGGTGACTGATATGGTTGCACTATTGCTGCTGCAGGTTTAAAAAGCTGCTGACTCGTTGACAGGACCTGATGTTCAACAAAGAGAAGTTAGTTTATGAAATTCTTAATCAGGTGGAATGCAAGAATTTTGACGACCTGTAATGTGGAAATTATTTGCAAATGTACATGAGTAGTTTCATGCATTCGAAAGCATGCTGGCAGTGCACGCTGTGGAGCAAGCGGTTGCAGAGTGCGCCACTTGGGAGCAGCAGCACACAGCAGATGGGCGAGTATGAATCCCGGCACCTCCCCACTATTCCCATCACTCCTTGTCAGCCTTCCCAGCATACCAGTCTCTAAGTCCATGATCCTTTTAGGCTTGACCCCCCCCCCTCTTCACTGTTTGTCCACCAAAATCAGATAATCCTAGTTAAAAAGACCCTCACACAGCCAGCAAATCAAGGAGCCGGGTCAATGATCCAGTCCCAAGTACCAAATAAATAGGCATAAAGGCTCAAAAGTGGCACTAAAAGACAGTCAAGGTATGTGTTAATATGCAAATCTGTGCTACTGAGTTGGTCCACACTTGTCAGAGTTCATATACCTCACCAGCAAGCCCAGGGCATAATCGGCTTAAAACAAAAATACTGGCTGCAAACAAAGACAAGAGGAACACTCCTTTAAGAAAGATGGAACCCACTCTTCATCTGATCGATAAGCGTAACAGCAGATTTTCACTTGATAATAACACCCACCGTGTATAATCGTGTTCAGCTGTGGACCCGAGGTACTGTTGTACTGCAACGGTCAGAGAAAGTAGCAGAAACAGCACGGAAACAATGCGGCAGATAAATGTGCTAGTAAACAGGACGCTGACTGGCTGTGTCCTGTAGCCTACAGGTAATTCTATATTATGCCTTTTTAATGCTAAAACATTGCAGCTGGAATAAAAGAAATAAAACAACACTACCGTTGCAAACCCTCCAAAAAGAAAAGTACCCTGCGTTTGCTTTGATGACAGCTTTACACCTTAATAGCTGCGCTTTCGAGGATAATCCCAGAGGATTTTGGCCTGGCTTACTTCATGATGATGTGGGTCAACAGGCCACGCTAAATGTCTTCCCCTAATTTATTGCAGTAAGGTTGTAAACATCAGGCGTCATCCCTAAATAGGTTAAACAGAGGGATCTGTTGTTACACACAGGTTCTTTCAAAGTGTGTAACAGTGCTTCTCTGTTTTCTCGTCAGAAATATAAAAAAAATCTGTTTTCTTTTATTATCCTCAACACAATTAGCAAAATGGCTTCCTGAGCCAGAATGCTTCAACAGCTCATAAACGGATTCCTAATTGGGTGAAAGATACGTTTCAAAAAGCACGTGTTGTTTGCTGGAATTATTTGAAAACGTTAATTTCAAGTCTCTCAAGTAAACAGATTGTATCTTGGTAAGAAATTAAAACTGTTGCCACATTTCAAATACTTGGAGATGTTGTTTTATGGGGGCTAAACACAGGAAGATCAGGTCATAATTAGTATGTATGTTAAAACAGAAACTACCAGACTGTTGTTTCTGATTGGATCTTAAGTTAGAAGTTCTGCCATGGAAACAGACCTAAATAAAAGTGTAGGTCAGATTTTAGGAAGTGGTTTAGGTAAATGTTTTTCCTACAGTAGGTAACTCTCATTTTCAGGGTAATGAAACAGAGATTAGTTGTCTAACCAGCTGCGAGAGTGGTGCCCTCACCTAGAATCTTCATCATGTCTGAACACAGATCTGTGTGCTTTTGTTTCCCCTTTGCCATGCACAACACTATCAGGACTCAAATGAAGAGAAAATATCATTGAATTCAGAATGTGTTTATATTATCAGCAGGTGTTGGTTGTGGGGGTGATGTGTTTAGTATATTCTCTTTTTTTTAAATTTTTTTCGCGCTATTGGCCTGTCATTTAAAGTAAGCTGACAGTGAGGGAGAAGACATGCAGCAAATGTCAAAGAGCGGGAGTATAACCCGAGACGGCCGCGTTGAGGACTACAAGGCGAATAGAGCGAGTGTAACGGCACGTTTAGGAGCAAATTAACAGTCCGTGA
Organism: Fundulus heteroclitus; assembly: GCF_011125445.2. Lineage (NCBI taxonomy): Eukaryota > Metazoa > Chordata > Actinopteri > Cyprinodontiformes > Fundulidae > Fundulus > Fundulus heteroclitus. Next base: position 1,890,961 of record NC_046378.1, on the reverse strand, counting down.
TGCAAATAGAGCTAAGAGATATTTCACCCATGCTGAACAATCTGAACTGTTCTGTCAATTTTTTATCGAGTTAAGGGTGCTCCTTGTCCATTTTTATTTAAAGTGTAACTAACCCCATGTAAAAGCATATTTCCGCCCCCAGACAAATAAAAAATAAATAAATAAAAAACTGTCATTACGTGTTGCATCGCCGCCATATTGGATGGGTCTCTCCTACTCAAAGCTTGCATAGCAGCCAATGGGAGTAAGCGCAGAAGGAGCAACTTTACCCGTGTGTTCTGCAGCCTATGGTTGCAATAATCGGGGATAACTATTGAAAGTAGATGACGCGGTGCAGATCACTATTTTGGCCTGAGATTGGTTCCGAAGCTGAGTTTTTACTAGGAGAGAACAATGTAGAAACCCAACTGTGTTCAAGTAAGTTATATGTTTTTAGTTGTATTTTTGTGCTGCTTTTCTTCATCGGTATTCTGAATGGATGTCAAAAATTCTGCTTTGCAGTGTGTGTGCTTTACAGAAGATGACTGCTATAGGCAACGACCTACCACCTGCAGTATAGCTACAACTGGATGATGCAAATGTCACATTTTGAGAGTTTATAAAATAGCATTTGTATGAAGTTCAGCGACATGTTTGTGAGTAAAATTGTTCGAAGATAGCAGATTGTCCTGCGGCACACTGCAAACTGTTTAGACTTTTACTCCCAGGTTGTGGTTTGCAAAAGCAGCCGCCACAGTGACAGGTCTTCTGCCAGGCTGCCTCTGTAATGAACACAATGGAGACCTTACAGCCTGAGTAGTCAGCTGCACTGCTGTGAAACAAAACCAAGTATATTTTCACTTTCACAACACACAACCTCCCTTTTTCCTTTCTCTACATTAAAAACCCAGAACTGTTTAAATTAAGATGATTCTGATTCTGAAAGCCTCTTTGACCTGAACCCTGCTCTGTATAATCCACTATAGTTCTCATTGATGTTTTTCTTTGAATTTAGTGTAGGATTATTCAGTTACATCTATCTCGGGGTAAGATGCTAAATTTTCATAACCTTTTAACTGACTTTAACTTAAAAAAACTCTATCCATTCAGAAGTTCACACATCCATTAAACAGTGTGACATGATCAAGACAATAAGAGCAGAAGTCATTAATTAGAAAGTGAGTCAAAGCTGAATTTCATCAAGCTGGGTCTGTTTCAGCACCAGTATAGCGCATGAAGCATAAATGACTTTACTTAGCAGGGGAAAAAATAACTTCATTTATTCAGTGTTTTGAAACCCTAGGAGGTCTAGCACAATTTGCTGCAGTGGGATTTATACAACGGAAAGCAAATCTCTGAAAAGCGGAATTGGCTTTAAATCTAGGCTGTGCTGAGAGCGTACAACTCAAATTAGTTCTCTGAACCACAGACATTATATACGTAGATATGCCTGTGCTCTGAGCAGCCTCCAGGAGGCCAGGGCTGTTGCCATGGCGACATACCCCCCTGCTCAGCTGTGAACACATGGTGGTGCTTCAGGAAGAGCTTGGAGGAGGAAGACAACACACACACACACACACACACACACACACACACACACACACACACACACATCCCTGTTTAAATGACAAAGTGAGGACCGCAGCTTGTCTTCCATAGACTTCCATTCATCTTCGAGCCTTTCTATGGCCTAACCCCTGACCTTTACAGGTTTATCCCTAACTCTGACCTAAACCTAATTGTCACCATAGTACTAATCCTAACCTCTAGCCCAGAATAAAAGCAAAGACCAACAAAAAGGTCCTCACTTTACATCAAAGTCTTCACCTTACTAGTAAAATGAGCAAAACACACACACTTTGCCAAGTGTGTAAACAGGAAGAGAAGTAAGTGGCTTTAAAAAAGGACCCTTCTTTTTATCTCCGGGGCAGGATAAGGAGGCAGACCCTCTGCCTGTGTCGGACGACCAAGTGAAAAAATTCTGCGACAGCCAGAGTTTGTCACACCCTCACCGTCTTCATCAAAAAGTATGTTTTTTTTATGCAAGTGTGTTGAAATTGTCCACCTTTGTAAAATGCTTCTCTGCAGAGTACCCCGCTGGATTTAATCGAGACTGGAAAGGGCCTGAAGTTTCAAGCGGAGCGCCCCCACCTGGTCAGCCTGGGCAGCGGACGACTGAGTACCGCCATCACCTTGCTGCCCCTGCCTGAGGGTGAGCCAGCTGTTTGCTGTTTGGACATAAACACTGCACAGCAGTTTAACCCAATGCCATCCCAGCTTTATTTCTAGAGCACTTTAAACACCCGCCGGACCAAAGTCTAGAATAAATGAAACAGCAGTCACGTGATACAATCATGAACCAATGATAAAATCAATGACCTATAAATAAATAAAACAGTCCTGTATTAAAACAATAAAACTTATGCAGATTTCTGACCCGTCTGTGACATTTTGGAGGCCATGTATAGGTCAAAGGGTCCTTTTGAATCTTCAGAACAGCATAAAAAAACAATCCTACCTCTATATTATTCATCTCCATTGAATACCGTTACAACTAAAGCCCATTCAATCGAAGCATCACGTAGGCCTTATCCAAGCAGACACAAAGTTCTTCCAAAATTATCCGTTTCCTTGTAAACATGTCAAAAATTCTTGAAACGTCTTGTTGGTAAAAAAATACGACCCAAATGCAACAGCAACTCAGCCAGTAGCTTCCCGTTCTCACGTTACTTTAATTGGATCCATGCAACAACCATCCGATATGTTTTCTAACCCCCGTGTTGAACCTATCAGCAGCCCTTTCATCCCTTCCTTTGGACCCAGTCCACTCCTGAGAGCAGAACCAGATGTGTAGAAGTCATTGTCGCAGAGCAAAGTGCTTTGTACAGTTTGTGAGGGCCATTAAAGGGTAAATAATAATTTAGTTAGGGTCAATAAAAATGATTAGATCTGATCAAAAGTTGCATTTTATTCATGCATATTACAGCATTTACATCTGAGTACAGCTGACACTGTTGGAGGTGAATTGTATTTCGGGCACCACATCTTTGAAGGCTGATACGTGTCCCTTCCTCCAGGCCGCACCTCTCTGGGCTATGGTGCAGTGGACATCAACATCCAGGGCCCTGGGGTGGCCGCCCAGCACTGTTACATCGAGAACAAGTCGGGGGTCATCACGTTGCATCCCTCTGGGAACCTCTGTGCTGTTGACGGACTCCAGGTCCAACAGCCCACTCGTCTGTCACAAGGTAGGACTCTTTGGCTCTTTACAGAATGCTGCGATGAAACTTCTTCCATCCGGCGTGTTCGTCGTGTTAGCGATCGATCCGCCAGCTCTCCACCTGGGGATGCTGCGCCTGATCCCGGTGATGGATGGGAACGCTGCCTGTAGTTAATGAGTTAATGAGTTAACCGAGGGAGCTCTGCTACGCTCTGGCACGCAGATATTGACACAACTAGAAGGAGGCGAATTCATTTGTAATCTGCCAAACGTATAATAAGTCTAATATTTACTGGGTTATCTGCGCAAGGCCCGGTGATTGACAGTAGATGAGGACCGTTCACATGTTTAATAAGTCGGACCAGCTCAGCCTGTTGATCAGGACAGGGTTGTTCCCCACAGATTGAGAGACAGTTCATTATGGCTGAGAGCCAGATGCAGATGAGAATTAGGGGATGAGGCAGTTTGGTCAGAAATGGTTTTCCTATGCTGCGCTGGTGGAAGGTGTGAGCCTGGATACTACAGCTTTTCTTTAATAACTAATAACCTGGAAAGAAGATTGGCGGTTTGCAATGGTCAAATTAAACCTTTTCTAACTGTTAGCAGACACGTTTGGCACATTTCAGGTCTGCCATCCAACTCATCCCCTGTAGTATTTAGTATTTTTTACCATGCCTCAGAAAAATATCGATCTCACTTAAAGTTTTTCCACATTCAGTCACATTACAACCACAGACTCCAACATATTTCATCGGGGATTTGGATGCAGACAACACAAAGTATAGAGCAGAATTGTAAAGTGGAATGACAATGAAAGAGCATTTCCTGATTTATTTTTGTTTGTTTTATAATTAATAATCTGAAAAGTTTTATATATATTTGTGTTCTGATTTGACACTTTGTTGAACCACCTTTCGGTGCAGTAACGTCTCCAGAACGTTTGGGACATGTACCATCTGGGTTTCTCCATCTAGAGACTGAAGGTTTTGCTCATTCTTCTTTCTAAAGCGGTCTACCAGATTAATCTGCTTTGATTAATCCATTCCACTGGAGCTCTTGGTGCATGTTCAGGCCGGCAGTCCTGCTGGAAGGGGAACACGGGGCCCAGTCTTCAGTGTTTTGAAGTAGTTAACACTTGTTGTTTCAGGATCGCCAAGGATGTATTAATCTAGCCAGCTAGATTGATAATGTGTAGCACTCTCCGTTCTGCGCTGTTTGGGGATTTATTTCGGTTCGGCTGTGGGCTTGGCAGCTCTTGCTTTTGTCACAGCTGTATGGTCTGCCTTAAAGATAAGATAAGATAAGATAAGATAGTTTTTATTGATCTCACAATGGAGAAATTCACTCGTCACATCGGCTCATACAAGAAGGTTCAGAGTAGGGAGTAAAGGAGCAATAAGTAAGATATTTATTTTAATATTAACCTAAATCATTATCACTTGTCACCTGGGATGGAAGTAACATTCCCTAAAAACAATCGGTCATTTCCATCAACAATGTCTTTGTCAAGTTTTTCTCCTTTCAAACCTTGAGGTACAGCACCTACTTCGGTTCAGAGTGTAGCCCGTGTTTACTTCCTGGTTCCTGAGCCAATCATATGAGAGTTCCCAGGGTTCCCAACACAGAGTGCAGCATTTGGTGTTTTATTTTGGCAAAAGAGCTACAGCCTGCTAACATGAAAGCTAAAATGGAAGAGAAGCGGACCAGAAATAGAACAGAATACAACATCATAGACCTGTCCTGAGTCAGTGAAAAATCAGTGCATCAACGGATCTTTGAGGAAATCTCCATGAAAAGCATGAATGGTTGAGACAGGAGTGGGACAAGAAGGATTATCATGTGTCTGTGAACGCATAAATACTGTGAAAATTCACCTTGAAGGCAAGGTTGGGTGTTTATAGCCATCTTCCCATCAGCTATGATAAGCCCTTCCCTGTTCTTACTGAAGAAATGCATTTCCACAGAGTGACGCTGCCACCGACATGTTTCACCTGCAGGGGTAATGGGTGTCAAAAGAGGAAAAAGGGTTAGTTTTCTCAAACACATGGCATTTTGCATAAAGGCCAAAATCAAATCAGATCAGAGCACCTTCGTCTTTGCTTTTTCTCTTACAAACCTGAAAGATGACTTCTTAGTGCTTTCTTTCAAAAGGAGATAGCAGTCCTTTTGAGATTAGATAGTGACTGTGGATCTTTGCAGCTCCTCCAGAGCCACCGTGGGTTCACTGGCAGCTTCCCTGATTAATGCTCTCCTTGCCCGCCGTGTCTGGTTAGCTAGACGGTCATGTTTTGGTAGGTTTCCAGGTGTGGCACTCTTTTCAGTTTCAGTTGATGGAGTGAACAGAGGTGTGCGAGATGTTCAAAGCTTGGAGGATTATTTTACAACCAAACCCGTCTTTAACCTGTTCCCTCACTTCCTTCCCGACCTGTCTGCTGTTTTCCTTGGCCTTCATGACGCTGTTTCTTGTTCACTGATGTTCTCTTGCAAATCTCTGAGAGATCTAGATTTAGACGGAGATTAAGTTATGCTCAGACTTCAGGATTTAGAATGTTTTTAGGGCATTATCCTAAAGGGGTCTGAACAAAAATGCATTATATGCACAGTTATAAATAAATAAAAAAGAATTGAAAACTATGGATCCTTTTCCTTCCACTTCACAATAACCCACTACTTTGTGTCGGTCTATGACATAATATTCTAAATACAAGTTTGCAGCTGTAATATGATAGCCTGTGGAAATGTTTAAGGGGTATGTACTGTAACGGTAGAGGCAAACTGATAAAGCCAGATGTCCCCATGGCAGAAGACAGTTATCAGATGCAGGAAACAAATTAAAGAAGACCCAAAACGCTTCTACAAAAAAAACCTTTTTCAATCCAAACCTCTCCTGAGTGGACAGCGATTACTTAGTACACAGCCGAGAGAAGAAGAAGAGCAAGCATGGCAGACTGCATATTTTCACATGCAGATTTGTTGCACAATAGCGATTTAAGGGAGAAAGACAACAGTGTTCAGGATGTTGGAAGTGCGCTGTAAGCTGGTCCATGCTACAGAGGAAGTAAAACTGTAAGTGTTGCACTGTTAGTCACTGAAAGTCGTAGAAGTTCCCTTCAGAGGGCCGTGTGGAGCAGGCAGAACGTCAGGAGAGCGGGTTACCACTCAGCATTACTCACAGCTTCTCAACTTCCCCACGCCCCGCTGCCTAATCTCTCACGGCTAAGCAAAGCGTTAATAAAAGATGGGTTACCCCCCCCCCCCCCACAATGAACTTCTTTAATAAATCATGTGGTTTCCACAGCACTGCATGGTTCTGTGTTGTGCCTGATGTAACTGTCAGTCAGCGTGTCACTCTGCCTTCTGGTATTTGGACACACAACCTGGCAAAGTAACCTAAGTGGAGCCACGGTGCTATTTATACCGCCCTCCCCCCCCCCCCCCCCCCCCGTTCCCAGACAGAGGCAACCCTAAACCCAGAGGAGGTTTCAGGTTGAGGAACGAGTGCGAGGGGAAACCTGAGTGCACTTTCAGTCTGCTGGAGGGCAATGAATGAGCGATCTGTGGATCTAATTATACAACAGGAAATGGATCAGACTTTATTGGTGACGTGCCACTCCCCATGCATTATATGAGTAATCCATTACAAGGCGCTTCAGTCTCTGCGGGACAAATGGGGCATTGATGAGGGGGGGTAGAGAGGTTGCATCGCAGCAAGTGGAGACAAGATTCTCCTGCGTGCCAGAAGTCCTCCGAACTCTACATCCTTCAGCTTTTCCTTGAAATAAATGATGGCTTGACGACTTTGACTTGTTAGCAGGTCGGTTTAAACAAAGACGGCGTCAACAATGAGCTGTTGTTGCACAAAGTAAATGTGCCCAGCAAGCTATTTACTGTAATCTTCTTGAATTTGCTGCATTTGTTAGAAGACCTGGTGGAGAGAATCCCTTCAAAATCAATGATGTGTAAATAGTAGGTCGGTTCGCTGAAAGCAGGATGAAAAGGAATGAAGAAGAAAGACAGGAAAGGTATGCTGTCTTTCTTCAGCCTCACAGGAGAAGACTGACGGCTCAGATCAAAGCATTGTGTGGGACAGGATCGTTTTCTAACTCCTATGTAAACATCTGTTATAGCATAGAGTGGTTAAAGAAGTGCCAAAAATGGCTTTGATGGGGTAACTTTGAAACCTTTCGTGTCATTTTAAGGCATTCCAAACCACTCAGGCTGAATCATTTTACTTTTTGATTAGATTTAATAAATTAAACATGAAGGCATTTCTTTTTCTGCCCAGCATGGAGGCAACATAAGCCCAGAGGGTTTTAGGAGCAATTTCCACCTGAAATTATCAGTGGAAATTGACATAAATCAAGTACAAGTTATGGAGCATAAATGTAAATGTTAGTAGTTGTGTGATGCAAACGCATTAAAGAACATTTTTCAGGTGGGTCCACTATTGCAAATGTTACCATTTCAGATTTATAGGCAATTAAACAATGATAAATCAAAATGTGTGACCTTCGCCTAAAGTTTTTCCAAAATAAACATTGCAATAGGGCTGGGCGATATAGAAAAAAAGCATATTGATAAAATAGAAATCATATTGATCGATATCAATAATTATCAACAAATTCAATTCAGATATTTAAACACTGAATTCAAACTAAACCCTTTATTCAACCAACTTTTTACCAAAACTGCAGGTTTTTAAAGAATGAAAAAGAACGCGTGCTCTTTGAACTCTTTGAAAGGGGCGGAGCTTAGTTCCTGAGTCTGGAGTCGGGTTTGTGATTAGTTGGGAGGATGTAATGACTGTAGTATTAACCTACATGGCTAGAATGCAAAAGGAAGGAAAACTGTTATTCCATTGAACTTTTTATTGACCCTTTTTTTTGTATAATTGATGTACGTCTATGGATCGATATATATTGTTATTGAATTATCATCCAGCCCTACACTGCAAAGCTACATGAAAAGCCTTTTTAAAATATTGGCTAATCCTCTGATTTTATAGAACCACATTTTGATTATAACCACAACAAATCTGGACTGAATCAGTTGAAGCATATTTGATCCACTAAGGGTTTAGTGAGCAGTGTGCCAGGCAGACCTGTGATTTTGGCACAGCTGTGCCAAAACATTGCCAATTGTGTTTTTCACCTCATAATAAGGAATATGGTCAAATAAAAATGATGATTTCCATTGTAGGACTCGTTCTACATATGACAGTGTATTTGTTTATAAGATGTACCCTGTCTCATCAAAATGTACCACTTTGCACAGCATAATATCAATGAATGAAGATCAAGTGCACTGAATTGTGTCCTTTTGTCTTAAACAATAATTTTATTTAAAAAAGACTTAGCAAAAAAAAATCAACATCAGAACAAAGTTTGAAAAGGCTCAGAAGAGATCATGATTTTGTGATGTCACTTCTGGGACCAGGAGGATGCCTTGGTGAAAATGTAGGTGTCTGTGGCAAAGGGTGTATTTAGGAAAGTGTAAATGATATAAACACTTTAAATAAGACATTGTAGACCATCCAACTTACAGTAAAAGTAATGGTTGTATTGTGCTGTTGGATAGGGAGGAGGGGGGGGCAGCAACACGATAAGTTATTTCCTACAGCTCTCCAAAATAGCAAAATACCATAAAACAACACCGCTGGAAAGCATCAGCTGTATTGGAATGGTGTAAATGGTATTACCACTTCATAAAACTCTTTTTACATCATCCAGCTGACAGTAAAAGTGATGCTTCTATTCTGCTTCTAAAGTAGGGGATGTTGGGGGGGGAAGCGAAACTTTCTGATCACAGATCGCTAAATTATTACATACAGCTCTCCAGAAATAGAAAAATAATAAAACGTGTTATTCATGGCTGCAAATAACTGCAGTCGACATGTAAGGTAAAGATGCTGGAAATGAAAAGTAACTTCAACATGTAACCCTCACTTCAACAAAGCAGCATTGCTGAAATGAAGTCAGTGATCGGTCTCTGATCCATTCTGCGGTCCAGCCAGGCAGCCAGAAGCTCCATCTGCACTGTGACTATTATCTGTTGGCCTAGGAGCAACTTTGGGTCTACCGTTAGGTTCTCTACCAGTTTATTTATTCAATCATTTCATTTTGTAAAATGAAATTTTGTAAGATTCAGGTTAATTCTGCTTTCCTGTATTAGTAGATCCCAGTAAAATGATCACAATCTATTTCTGTTACCTGTTCCACACCACTTCGACAATTATTAACTTTTGTCCTCTTTTTGTCTAATTCAGTACAAAATATTTTACATCGGCAGAGTGTATTTTATGAAGTACCAAAACGAATCGATTTTTTAGGTGCGTTTATTTACATGGTGCACTATAATTTGGTTGGGGAAAAATTCATCTCCGCCAACTATAGACTATATAAACCATCAAATGCCAACCAAATGCCACCTGAACAGCAGAACTACGGCATATTTCTGTTTTGTCTGACTGACTCCATCCGTTGGCAGGTGTGCACCAGAGATAATGACATGCTGCTGAATGGAAGAGGATTGAGCCTTGAACATGTCATTAAAGAAGCTTTGAGGGATTAATTCATGCAACAACACCGTAATTCAAATTGTTCATATAGTTCAAGAAAGGCACTGATCTCAGACTTATGGAACTTGGTACGAGTCTTAGCAGGTCCTAAAGACTATTTGGCACACTAAGCTTCTCAGGAAGTGTGTTTGGCCAGTGCAGTGTGTGTGTGTGTGTATATCTATCTATCTATCTATCTATCTATCTATCTATCTATCTATCTATCTATCTATCTATCTATCTATCTATCTATCTATCTATCTATCTATCTATCTATATATATATATATATATATATATATATATATATATATATATATATATATATATATATATATATATATATATATATATATATATATATATATAGTGTTTGTGTGTGAGAACACTATATGTGTCTGCTGGTAGTATCTGTGTACATCCTGAGCCAGTCTCTAAAGTAGTATTTTTTTGCCATGTTAACACTTGGTAACAACAAAGATTGTTGATGTACTTTATGTGACATTATGTGTAGACACAGCTTTGAATGGATCTACCGGGGTGTCCTTTTTTAACTTGCCAGAAACCTAACTTTCTAACATGGACCTGTGCCACTTTCAGATCCGCTGTAGATATGTTAAAGTGGTTTGCTAGAAAAGACAACTTCATTAATAAACGTTGCAGCCCACTGAAACGTGCGCTGTCCTGTAAATAAAGAGTACTGAGCATCAGCGTGTGCCATGAGTTATTGGTAACGTGTTTGTCTCCCCTGGCTTGGTGTCTGACTTCTCGTGCCCTTAGGCAGACCTGGGTCATGTTATCATCACGCCACACGCAGGGATTGTTTCTGCACAGGCTCATGTGACTCAAGGGAGCTCTCAAGCGGAACGCTTTCTGCTCTGCATTAACTGCTTTTATGGCTCATAATAAATGTCTGCTTGAACCTTTGCTCTTTAATGATCGGGGGAAGATATGGAATCAGGAGTGCTGCGTAAAGAGGCCGTCAGACAATCAGAGGAAGTGATCGGAGCTGCTTCAGCCTCAGGACCTCCTCCTCCCCCTCCTCCTCCTCCTCCTCCCCCGACCCTCTCCTCCCCTCTGCGGGCTGGGAGGTGACTGGGAGCCAGCTGTTTCTCTCTGCCCCGGCAGCAGAGCGTCTTCTCTACGCCACAAAGCGTGGGTGACTGGGAGGGAGGGGGACGCGGAGACAATGGACACAGATTACGCACACTGACGTCCCGTAGGGGCTGGAGCGAAGCGCGCTGTGCCGAGGCGGCTACCGGACGGTCCGAGAAGACAGCGAGCAGACAGACAGGGAGACAGACAGACAGACAGCTGCCATAGTGAACTCTCAGATTGGTCGCAGTGTATATCAGACTGCGGCTTTACGCGGATTATCGGAACAAAAGCGCGTCTGGTTTACAGAAGCAGAGGCAGCCCGGAGATAAACGCTGCCGGCCGGCCGGCCAGGTCTCCGGGTCTCTGCGCCGGACTACAACACGTGGTTTGAGGAGCAGAGGATGGAATGAGCGGAGTTCTGTCCAGATGACCTGAAGTAAGTCTGATCTTTGCTGCTTGGCTTCTCAGATTTAAACTTGGTCGCTGCTCTGACCCTTTCCCGCGGAATGAGGCTTTCTGACGGCTTGAAACGAGGCGGCTGCCGTAATGTTGCTCTAGTGGGTTTATTGCTTTGCTCCAGTCTGCTACATTTATTTGGCAATTCCTTTAAATTATTTATCTTCATATAGTGAAAATACCAGCTGATAGCGAACCTTTATAAAAACTAGAATAGAATACAATAAGTCTCCAACAGACAACTTTTCCTCTTATTTATAATTTTTTTTTAAATTAAAATATTCTAAAACTAATACGCAATGCATGTATGCATATATATATATATATATATATATATATATATATATATATATATATATATATATATATATATATATATATGCTCTATTCTCTTCTAATAAACATTATACTTTTTTACTATAGATGGAAGTAAATCATCTGATATGTGTGTGTGTGTTTTTAGTACTGATGTTTGACTGATGTACATTTAAACAAATGTTTATTTTTTTTCTTAACAAATACATATATAATTACAACAAAAAAAGGTTTGGTTGCTAAATTGTCTTACAATTTACAGTTAGCTTTATTTAAGTAGAGAAGTTTAGACATTAATATTTGTCCAATTATCTTTCTGACAGCAATTAACATTTGGGCTAAGGGTTGACTATTTGCTTTTACAGTTTGAAAGTTTTGCCCTTTTTGCACTGGTTGAATAGAGTTTGGTCTGAGGTTCACTAGAGCTGCTAACCCCCCCTTGTCTAGTCTGTTCTCTGGATTTGGATCACTCTATATTTGAAGATGTTTGCCATATTTAGCCAAGTTTAACAAGTCGATTGAATGTGGATTTCAGGTGCACCCTGGTGTGCGTCAAAATAGCTGGATACTTCTGGTCCTATTTACTGAATTCACTGCACTATAAAGTAAGCAAAAAGTATAATTAGGAAAAGAGGAATACTTTAAGTTGTTCCTTACATTTTAACATTTCAATATATCAGTGACATTTTTGCTGTAATTATAAATTATTAAACAAATGATTACATAGTACATATTTGAAAATTTGTAACAAGCGCAAGATGTTTCCTTACTTACTTTTAAATGGTAAACCAGATTTTAGATCAGATTTGAGAGAATTTAACTTTCTAAGATCGACATCCATCCATTGTCGATGCCTGCTTATCTACGCAGGGTCACAGGCATAACTCCAGCAACACAGGCACCAGTGAGATGCAGGGTCCAACCAGGACAGGTCAGCAGTCCATCAGCACACACAGCATGCCTAAAGGACAATTTAGAGAGACCAGTCGACAGTCATTGTTTGGCTGTGGGTGAAAGCTGGAGTTCCTGGAGAGAACCTACATACAGGACTGTCTCAGAAAATTAGAATATTGTGATAAAGTTCTTTATTTTCTGTAATGCAATTAAAAAACATGAAATGTCATACATTCTGGATTCATTACAAGTCAACTGAAATATCGCAAGCCTTTTATTTTTTTAATATCGCTGATTATGGCTTACAGCTTAAGAAACCCAAATATCCTATCTCAAAATATTAGAATATCGTGTAAAAGTATACTAGTAGGCTATTCAACTAATCACTTGAATCGTCTAATTAACTGGAAACACTGCAGGGTTTCCTGAGCCTTGAAAAACACTCAGCTTGGTTCAGTAAACTAAATCACAAGTATGGTAGTGGTTAAGAGACGACATAAGATTCTCACAGTAACTGGTGTACTGACCATGGCATTACTGTCCTTGATTGGCCTGCCAATTCCCCTGACCTGAACCCCATAGAGAATTTGTGGGGTATTGTGAAGAAGAAGCTGAAAGACACCAGAGCCAACAATGCAAATGAGCTAAAGGCCGCTATTGAAGCATCCTGGGCATCCATAACACCTCAGCAATGCCACAGGCTGATTGCCTCCATGCCACGCCATTGGTGCAGTAATCTGTGCAAAAGGATTCCCAACCAAGTACTGAGTGCATTAATGGACATTTTCAAATGTTTGATTTTGTTTTGCTATTATAATTTTTTTTTTTTTTACTTGGTCTGAGGAAATATTCAAATATTTTGAGATAGGATTTTTGAGTTTTCTTCAGCTGTACGCCATAATCAGCGATATTAAAACAATAAAAGACTTGCGATATTTCAGTTGATTTGTAATGAATCCAGAATGTATGACATTTCATGTTTTTTAATTGCATTACAGAAAATAAAGAACTTTATCACAATATTCTAATTTTCTGAGACAGTCCTGTATGCACGGCCCGGGGGGAAACACGCAAACTTCATGCAGAAAGACCTCAGGCTGGGGTTTGAACCCAAGACCTTGTTGCTCCAGCTGCTCCAGTGTGCAGTCCTAGTTTCTTTAGATTTTCCTTGTTTCTGAGACCATTTTACCAGACACAACTAACAGACGTGTTAAACAGTTGTATTTTTTATTTATTTTTGTCTTCCCGTTCTCCCCCTTTTAAAAATATGTTTGTCTTTTTTCAATATGGATTAAAAAAAGTTAAAGTTATAATGACGTGTATTCAAGATTGTCTTGCAATTCATTTCTTTATGCCACATTAGCAGGAAAACAGCTTTTTTTCACTGAGAACTTTTCATCATTCATCATCTGTTTATGCCAAATTTCTCCAATCGTCCCTCTGGCTTTACTTTTCATGTGAGCTTCCAGTTGGGAAGGACACGCTGTATTTAACTTTACAATAAGAACGTGTTACATTGCTGCTTTAGCTGAATAGTGTTTGGTGTGACATTCGGGACCTGCAACCCAACACCTCCGGTCTCCAACCGCTCTGTCCCAGGGTTCTGACGTCCCTCCTGCATCCATGGGAACTCTATGAATAGACTACAAACATAGACGCTGCTGCCAGGGCAGCAGATATAGACCCCCCCCACATCCCATCCAGTCTAGCAGCAGCGGATCACACTGTCTCTGTCTACTGTTTCACTGCTATTCCTGGCTTCCAGTGTGACCACACTGGAAACCAGGTCCCCTTATATCTGCTGGGTCCCTCGGGGCCACCACCCCCGATCCAATTAGACGTTTCCTAGCTAGCTGCTGCTACCTGGATGCTACAAGTGGCATTCGCTGCTCCTTGTAGCATCTGTCATCTGTGACACGTTGTTTTGACCCCCATGTCGTAAAGAAAGGAAGTGATGAGTCAGAGAGAGAGAGCCCGTCAGCGAAGACTCATCAGGCTGCTGTGAGAGTGATGGGCACTCCCAGCGGGGCCACAGGCACAGGTCAGACATGTGTAAGGGCCCACAGGGAGGGTGGAAACAGCTGGTGGCCCCTCGTTGCTGGGCCATTGTGTGTGTGTTCCTGGATGTTGTTAACAGTGTGTGACCGTACATCTTCTGACTGCACCCAGGTCAAAGCACTACAAATACAGAATGCAGCAATAGCTGTCTACCATTTGTATTTGTCAACCAATGCTCGGGTATTTCCTAGTTTTTCCAGCTCCCGGTCTAACTGGGTGAAGAGAAAGCTGTTTTCAAAGGGTTTTATTGGAGAAGCAGACTTCAGAGATATTTTACCACAACAGTATTCAGTCCCATTCCCGTGCATCACTCTTGAGTTTATAATTGCACTGGTAGCATTTTTTTGACAATATTAAGGAATCCTAATATAGAGTAGTACTAAAGTGTAAAAGCAGATCTCCTGAACATGTTCTTATTTCTTCCCCTATTTCCCTCGCATCCTACATTTTATTATCCAAGAAACAATCTCTGACCAACGGCAAACTGAATGCAGCACTGCAAAAAGAGAAGCAAAAGTCAGTAAACATTTCTTGAAATTAGTGTATTTTTCCTTGATTTAAGCACGTAAATAAGACTATTTTCCAACGGAATAAGATTTTTTGCACTAAAAATAGGAGCAGTTAATCTCCATTATCTTATTTCAGGTGCAAGGCATCTAATTATCTTATTTTAGTTGTAAATATACTCATTCCATTGGCAAATCGAGTTATTTAACTGCTCATATCAAGGTAAAATACACTAATTTCAAGAAGATGTTACTTACTTTCAGTTATTTTTTTCAGTGAGAAAACTGAGATTTACCCGCTTTGGGCAACACCCTTCTTCTTTAACACTCTTAAAAAAGATGGGATCCCTATTCTACAAGAGAACATAAAATAAGATAAGAAACTCCTTTATTGTCCCACAATGAGGAAATTTGTGTGTGACAGTGGCAAAAACCCTCGGAGTTACACACCAAATCAGTAATGAAAAAATAAACAAGCTAATCTAAAGGTCTAAAGCAACAGAGAATTAACTTGTCAGAAAGGCAAAAATAAAAGTTAAATAAAACCAGGTAGTTATATGATAATATGGAATATTTAGGTAAAAAAAAGTGAAATATACAAGTTAAACAGTGAAAAAACAGCAGCTGATTTACACAACGATGTGAGAGAAATATTCAATATGTAAGACTGTACAAGCGAGAGAAACACCTTTTTGCAAGTTTAGTCCAAACTTCAATAAGCCACATGTAAACAGAGCCAAATTATTAGCGTCATATCAAAGAAAAGGTGAGACGAAGAAGCGTTAGACTACAGCCCCATGCAAGGATCCTCAGTAGAAGCAAGAAGCAAATTGGCTGCAGACTGTGTTATCATAAATATGTGATGAAGCCATGCGTGTTTTGGGTGAAGTGTTAGATTGTAGCAGATATTTAGAACTTGGTTAACCTTGGTTGAAAGCAGAGAGTGCTGTTCTGCAGAAAATACCATGGGACAAAATACCAGTCAATGTCATGAAAACAGCCAGCAGTGACCATCCTGGCAACGTCTGAACTTCACTGCTGCGTCAGTAGCTAGAGGATACAATCGCTCTTAAGTCAAACACACTGGAGCTTCTTAATTTAACACAATGGAATCCAAAAGATCCACAGAGTTGGTAGAACAACTGTCCACAATCTTTTAATGTTTTTTGGTCTTTAAATTTACTAAAACACGTTTCTGTTAAACCTTATTCATTGCTGTGTTTGGCATTTTGCTGCTGAGTTGTTGCAGTGTTGTGCATGTTAACTATCAGATCGAGTCAAATTCTTTCCTCCAAAACCGATCTGCCCTATCTACAAGCACTGCCGTTTAACTGCAGACTTATTCACATAATTAGGAGTTCTTATTAAAACTATTATTCCACACGGTTTCCACTCAGCGTTGAAGGGATCATATAATGGTAATTTCTGCCAAAGTAAGACAAAAGGGCGAGCATCCTCTAAGAGTGATGGTTCCACATTGTTTCTCACTGGTTGTAAACAATGTTTGGTCACATGAGCCCCATCTACACTACCCTTGTTAAACCGATCCATGCCGAGTTCAGACCAAGCTTGGGTCAGTTAACCGTGCCGAGCTTGGTTCTGACGACACATCACGCTAGCACGGTTCCCCGCCTTCTAGTGATGATCTACGGTACTACTGCTCTCTAGGATTGAAGGAGGGACTCAAGCAAATAAAAATGGCGGCGCCCCTAACATTCAGGAAGTTATGCTTGGTTATAATTGTGATATTTCGTTGTTTGCGGAGAGTCAGGCGAAGAAGGCAACCTTTGGTGAATTTTCTTGAAGGAGTAGGCCTTTGGGACGTGGATAAGACAAACAAACGTCTAATCAGGATTTACAGATGCAGGAAACAACGACAGACGTTATGGTTCATCACTGCTAAGCAGAATCATCACTGGAAACCGTGTGGCATGGTAGGGAAGCTAGTATTTTTATGAATGTCTGAAACCGCAAAATTAGTCTGCTGACTGTAAGGAGATGACGCGGTCTGCTCATGCGCTCTTTGTTATCAGAGAACCGAGCCACTGAAAAACCGGGCCCAGCCCACTCATCGAACTGGTCTAGATTTAGTGAGGTCCGGTTGTGTCTGGCACGGTTCAGTTCAGTTTGTCATCCATTTACACTTGATAGTTATCTCAGTTACCGAGCTTCTTGGCACGGTTAAAAAGGAGTAGTGTAAACGGGGTAATGGTAGACTCCTTATAAATCAGTCCTCTCGCTCGTGGCCATCTGCCTCAGGGAGTATGTTCAGCAGCAGCCTCTTGTAATTCTGCCAGAAAGGAGGAGGGGGGGGTGGGCGAATGTGTGGGGTTGGGTTAGGGGGGCGACGCAGAGAACATCTGTTCAGACAAGCTACGACCGGCTCCTGACACGCTGCTCATACACGGCGGCTTACAGACGGCTGGATGGACATCTGGTCTGTGGGATGTGGACGCTGTGAGCGTCAGGAACTGATTGTGATGAAAAGGTGTGAAGTGTGGCTGCCCCCAAGGAGGGCCCCGAAGTCTGGGCAGAATGTTGTCTATTGTCTCTTCCTCTGAAACCTAAAGAGCTCAAAGAAGAACGCTCATAAAGTTTTTGAAAGTAGTAGATAGTTGGAGCTCAGATGTTGACGTTAAAGGCCTGGACATTTGATCATAAAGCATTCAAAATAACTTTCTTAAACCTTAATTAATCTTTGCAAACCTTGTATTAATTCTGTGTATCATTGTGTTTCCATGAACAGTTGCCTTTATGGGGAATTTGACATTGTTTATATGGGTGCTGTTAAATGGAGCCCCCACGTTCGGAGTCCTGGTACAGTTATAGACTTTTATACTAGGCCCGTCTCAGAACCAGATCAGCTGCAGAACATTTTAAATGACGCGTGTGTGTGTGTGTGTGTGTGTGTGTGTGTGTGTGTGTGTGTGTATGGCTGCTACCCAGGAGCATCCTGTGGTACTCTCTGGCATCGGACGCCTTCTGACACAGCATCACTTTTTCTAACCGTTCTTTTTTTTCTGCCCATTCTTTCCCCACTGGTGTTAATGAAAGGTTAGAACTCTGCAGCTTCCCTCCTCCTCCTGCTGAGTGTGTGTTCTGGCCTTCAGAGCAGCGACATATCTTCCTCTGGCGTGTCTGTGTTTGCCGGAGGACCCGACTGGCCGGCCTCTGCTGAGGCTGGAAACCACCAACTTTCCATAGAAACTCTGAGAAAGCGGTGCAGATGTTCGTTGGGCTTACCTTCTTCCAAGCAGTTTCTCGATGTCCCTTGTTGGTATTTTAATGGTCAAACCTTTGTTTAAAGGCAATAAAAGTGAATTTCAGAGAACATTTTCTCATTGTTGTGGTATCGTAAATAAACCCTGGCCGTGGATTTGGTCACTGGCTGGTTTGGTGTGTCCACTATTGAGATCTTTTGTAATTGGATCCTTTGATGTATTGTTTGAGCTCTGTTTCAGAGACCGTCAGTTTAAATGATGTGATAGGTGAATAAGAAAGTAGCAGATCTTACTCCATCTTGACTTCCATAGACTCACGTGGTGTTGTTCAGAACATACAGTCTGATCCTGGCAGAATGGAAAGTACTCTGGCTCGGACTGCCGCAGTGTGCTCTGATCCAGTCTTCTGGGCTGATATACCTCAGGCTAAGCTGACACAGTGGAAAAAGCTAATGTGGGAGTACCAGTGTCGGAAAAAAGGGGAAAAAAATGCCCAACTTGAAGATGTTATTAGGCAGATGATGGAATATTTAGTCCATGGCTTTCAGATGTTTAGTGGGACTGGTAACCACTGCTGCGTTTACTGCTGCAGTGTCCCGAGGGCAAGATGTTGCTTTGAGACCAATTGGCCTAAAAAGGTCCCACAGGAAAACTCCAATAGGTTAACAGTGATTACTTCTGTCAGCACTGGCATTTAGTCAATAGTTGGATTAAATCTTTCTTGATTTGTAACATGCTGAAGATTTTCGTCATTTTCTAACATGATAGGATTGTTTCCAGTTCTGCAGGATTAAAGAAAGCGTGGTTTCAAGCTTCAATCTGGTGCCCTGCAGCTCTTGCAACTAGAATCAAATAATTAGGTCATTAGCAGGACTCTGTAAAATGTGTTTGCATCTGGATGAGGTGACTTGGCAGTTTTAATCAAAGGTTTTCGGACCAGGAGTTCATCTTAAAACTAAAGGTCAACAGCCTCCTGCTGCACATCATGTAAACAGAGCTTCAGGCTTTACATAGATGAGATGTTTAATTACCCTGAATAGAGGTTTTAATATCTTCACCGACTGGATTAACATACTATATTGGCCATACTAGGTCACCCATCTTAACCGTTGAATTCTGGAGTGTCTAAAACCTAGCACCTCGGCTGACAGGCTACATTGTACAGACATTTGTGAAACATTGGGTGGCTCTTGAGAGCTCAGTGAATTCCCGCATGGTAGTGTGATAGGATGCCACCTGTGCAATAAGCCCAGACTGGACATTTTTTTTGCCACTAAATATTCTACAGCCAGCTGTGAAAGCGATTGTGAGCAACAGCAAGTGGTAAGCCACGTAAAGTCAAAGGTCAGTGGATGTCGAGGCACAAAGTACACAGAGGTCACTAACTTTCTCAGTCTCCGCGCTTCATGTGGCCTTCAAATTAACTTAATTTGAAGCTCTCTATAGTGGAAAGAGAGCTTCATGGAGTGGGTTTCCATTGCAGAGCTGCTGAATCCACGCCTTGTGTCACCAAATTCAATGCAAACCGTGTCACGCAGCTGTGTAAAGCACACCGCTTTACTGGACTCCACTGAACTGTAGAGCAGTGGAGACGTGTTTTCTGGAGTGATGAATCTCGTCTTAGTTTGAAGTGGAAGAACCTGATTGATCTGCAGAGAGTTGACATCAATCAGATAGAACTACTCAGGGAAGAAGTCGAGTTGAGACTGAAAGCCAAGCCTTCTCATCCAACATCAGCATAAGACCTCATCTGTGCACTAAAGGAAGGAGTGTCAAAAATTCCCATCAACACATTAGCTTTTTTTACATGCACAAAATTTTACAGTCGGATTAAAATGTATTCAGATTAAAAAACAACAAAAAAAATCGATTGTACCGTTTATATGGGCACACAATCAATTAATCTGATCATAGTCTGCGTGTATACCTGGATTTATCCAGAATAGAACCACTCTGACATGCGCAGTTATAAAATTTCCCTAAAAAACGCAGAAGAAGAAGAAGAACTTCCATCTTTGCTGAACAACAAAAAAAGTAAACAAAGCGGTTATATACGTGTTAGTTTGTCTTCAGAGCGCCCAGGCTGGAATTGCACCAGTTTGTAATTATGGTTGAAACGTTACTGAATAAATAACAATTTTGAACTCTTAATATTTCAAATAGAGAGGTTGTATCGGGAAGAGAGACAGTTTTGCTTCCCGACGTAGTTCCTCCAGTCAATGTCATGGAAATACGCCACGTTTACGCTGAGCACATGCGTGCGCAGGTCAGTTTGCCACATTCAGAATCATTTGATCCTGACAAGCGTTTACATGCATATTGATCGGATTATCAGATGGCATAAATCACCCCTCAGTATACAATCTCATTCCAATTGAGCTTAACCTGATCATAATGTTCCGATTGACGTGCTTACGTGACGCATTTTTATTTAATTCAATTCATCCATCCATCCATCCATTTTCCAAACCGCTTCTCCCTCATGGGGTCGCGGGGGGTGCTGGTGCCTATCTCCAGCGTTCACTGGGCGAGAGGCGGGGTACACCCTGGACAGGTCGCCAGTCTGTCGCAGGGCAACACAGAGAGACAAACAGGACAAACAACCATTCACACACACACTCACACCTAAGGACAATTTGGAGAAGCCAATTAACCTAACAGTCATGTTTTTGGTCTGTGGGAGGAAGCCGGAGTACCCGGAGAGAACCCACGCATGCACAGGGAGAACATGCAAACTCCTAATTCAATTCAATTCAATTTTATTTATATAGCGGCAATTCATGAAACATGTCATCTCAAGGCACTTTACAAAGTCAAATTCAATCATATTAGACAGATTGGTCAAAATGTCCTATATAAGGAAACCAGTTGATTGCTTCAAAGTCCCGACAAGCAGCATTCACTCCTGGGGAAGCGTAGAGCCACAGGGAGAGTTGTCTGCATTGTACATGGCTTTGCTGCAATCCCTCATACTGAGCAAGCATGAAGCGACAGTGGAAAGAAAAACTCCCCATTAACGGGAAGGAAAACCTCCGGCAGAACCAGGCTCAGTATGAACGGTCATCTGCCTCGACTGACTGGGGTTACAGAAGACAGAACAGAGACACAACAAGACAGACAAAAAAGCACAGAAGCACACATTGATCCAGTAATCTGTTCTACATTAGATGGTAATAGCCGGTAATCTGTCTTCCTTGGATGATGTTATTCCTATCGGTCCTTTATTCCAATAACTTTTTTCTATATAAATGTGGCTATTGATTGGTACACAGATAGGTATTTCACTCCCCAATGATGATGACAATGGAATCTTTACAGTGAATGCTCAACGAAAAACTGTCAAACCATCTTGTTTCTTGTGTTACGGGGACTTATGTAGAACAGTTGAAACAGTCTACTGTTGGTTCATCGTTGTTTTAGTTATAGTTTGAACTAAGATGGCATTTTGCAAACTGTCATGAAGGGAAGATTTTTCCCTTAATGCCTACTTTATCTTTAGAAGAATTTTGTAACGACTTCCAAGGAGACTTCTGAGTGGCTGCCTTACTTGTTTTGGGCCTTGGTGGATCTCTTGCAGTTCTTGATGGAATCTGTTGCATTTCAACCAACGTTGTAACTTTAATCGTTAAAAAAAAACTTGATGAGATGTTTTATGTAACTCTTAGTGGACTCATTTTGCAGTTAAAGACTGGTTTTAATCTTTTGATATATAGCTTTAAAGGAGCATAACACCGATGGTTTCATGCTACCAACAGAAGACCAGGGCTCTTCTCGTTTTGACTTTAACCTTGCTGCATTGACTCATGGAGCATATTTTCTACACCACACTGACCATGAATTAACTTTGGAGTCCCAGCCAGTACATTTGAGAATAAGTTCACGGTGTCCTTGTAGGAAGGCGGTGAGAATCTTTGCAGTATGTGTCCTCTTCCCTTCCGACTGAAAGTTGCTGTCTTAGCAGTAATAATGGAAGTGCACTCACTGTGATGAAGCCAGTGAATTGCTCCTGGAAAGGTCATTTCCTGAGAGCGTTAGGAGAGAAACCTTTTAACGCCACAGCGGTCAGGGGACGAATCTAACTGATTAGCTAGCAGGTCGCTGTGTGCTGCTCTCTGTGACATCATCAGTGGTTCTGTCTTAATCGACCACATTCATTGGGAAGATGGAAATGTCACATGTTCCTGGTGGAAAGTGTTGGGAGCTTGGACCTCTGTTGGTTTTTCAGTTTGTTTCGCTGAGCTCAGCTGTACAGAGACGTGGTTCTGACATATTTTAGTGAACCGCTGGTTCTTGGAAGAACTCTTTCTGCTTTGCCAGAGCCAGTGGGTTCTCTGAAAGAGGGGGAGAAAGCAGAGAGATTCAGAGAGAACTGTTGCCAACATTGTGTTACGCCAAAATGTGGAAGTCGTGCATTAGTGCTCCCTGATTAAATGAAAAAGAGTGACAGCATGGATGCGTATCTTTGTCATTGAGCTGTGGCTGAGTGGCTGGCACAAGTGAGGCCAGTTTATTTTAGTCTTGCACTGAGTTTGGTGCTTCTTGCTGTGAGGGGTGAAAAAGAGCCTAAACATGTTGGTATCTAGAGTCACTAAAGTCAGAGTAAGGGCCCATGACTGTAACCAGGTTGATCTGACCCCAGCATCTGCTATATTATAACTAAAATAGAAGTGAATATTTATCAGGGGAATCCTTTCTAAATGAAATATGGAATGATTCAACTACACAAAAACTACACAAAAATAAAAAAAGGGCTAAAATACAGTGCAGTGAAAAATGATTTGCCTCTTTAAAGATTTCTTCAGCTTTTGCTTTTCTATCTGTCTTACTTCAATGTTTCAGTTCATCAGCTCCAAATAAATATAACCAGAATATATACAAAAAGCCATTTTCAAATGATGATTTCATTTTTTAAGGAACAAAGGAGCTATTCAAACTGTGGACCAGCTTGGAAATGTAAAAACCCCTCTGATAAATGATGATTTTACTGTGATTAGCCATTTATTTGAGTGAGTTTCATTAACTGCGTCTGGATATTTAGATCTCTACAATCAAGAAATCACTTGGTTAGAACCTGTCTGATAACATGAAGTTGGCTCAAAGATCCTAACAAGCAACACATCATGCCACAGTGTAGAAAACTTCAACTAAAACAGAAACCAAGTCAGAACAAAGTCATTAGGACTCCACAAAATATATAACATTTTAAAAATAAATAGAGAAAACACGGAACAGTTGTGAACTTTTCCAGGAGTGGCCAACCTATTCAAATTACTCCAACAACACATCAGCAACTCATCTAGGAGATCACCAAAGAATCCAGGTATTTAAAAGGACTGCAGGCCTCATTAGCCTCAGTTAAGGTTAGAGTTCATGATTTAACAATAAGACAGAGATTGAGGTAAAAGAGGAACCCTGGAGGAGTACCAAGGTCAAAACCTCTGCTGGCCAAAAAGATTAGAAAGGCCTGTTTCTAGGGATTTACTCTTTGGGGGAAATATTCTGTGGACTGACATGCCAGTGGTGGAACCTTTTAGAAAGGCTTCATTCAATCTGATGTAAAACTAACACAGTATTTCAGTATAATACCATCAACGCAGTACTCAAACAGGGCGTTGGTACACTGGTAGTGTGATGGTCAGCAGCAGAGATCAGCAAACTGGACTCAACTAAGAGTAGCACTACTTCGACATATTTTACTCAAGTAAGAGTAAAGTATTTAGGAAGAAGGCTTCTTAAGTACTGAGTAACTAATCATAACGATGATCCTTCCTGACTGATGATTTAATATTAATATTGGACAGACAAAAATATAATGTTATGTGCAAATTCTGGTATTTTAAAGACAAAATGAAAAGATATACAAAGAATAACATAATATACAAAACAACAAATTCAGAAGAAACACTTTTCTAAATCTCTTTTTTTCAACATTGAACTTAAAGCAATACTTACGGCAGTTAATGTATACACAGTAAGTTAGAAGAGTCCAAAGTACTTCCAATGACAATATGTAAGTTACTGTTTACTGTAACTACAATTGACCTCCAAATGGCTTTATGAGCTCAGCAGATAGAAAATAACAATTAAATAACATAGCCAAATAAGAGTAGCAATAATATCCATCCATCCATTTTCCAACACGCTTAATCCCTCATGGGGTTGCTGGTGCCTATCTCCAGCATCCACCGGGCAAGAGGCAGGGTACACCCTGAACAGGTTGCCAGTCTGTTGCAGGGCAACAGACTGGCAGACAGGACAAACAACCTTTCACGCACACACCTAAGGAGAATTTAGAGAGGCCAATTAACCTAACAGTCATGTTTTTGTACTGTGGGATTCCTACCTGGAGAGAACCCACACATGCACAGGGAGAAGATGCAAACTCCATGCAGAAACCTGCTAGGTTGGATTTGAACCCAGAACCTTCTTGTTGCAAGGCAACAGCGCTACCCACTGTGCAGCCCTGAGCAATAGTGTGACTCAAGTAAATGTAAAGTGTACAGCGCAGTAAAACTACTTCTAAAAGTACATTTTGTTCAAAAAGTTACTCAAGTAAATGTAACCGAGTAAATGTAATTAGCTACTAAACCACCTCTGGTCAGCGGCTAATTTGCTTCTTCAGGACTTGGGGGGCTTGTAGCTATTGATGGAACCATGAATTCTGCTTTCTCACTGAAAATCCAGAACGCCCAGCTGTCAGCTCATGACTAAAGCTCAGTGACACTTGGATTATGCAGCAGGACAATGATCCATATCCAATTGAGGCGCTATGGAGTGACCCAAAACAGGCCAATCATGGCTAAACCCCTCCAATGTGAGCTAGAGTGAACCAAAAGTCTCTCAGTGTCATATATAAAAATTCTCTGCCAGTTGTACTTTGGCCTCGGATTGTTTCTGCCCTTAAAACAGACCTTTTGTATTTACTTAAGTTGTATTTATAGGATATTAAAATGAGTTGGATCTGAACCATCAAATCAGGATCATCCTGTGGTACGTGTTGGCATTGGAAGCATTCTGATATAGCATCACTTTTTCCAACCATTCCTTTTTTTCTGGCCATTCTTTCCCCACTGATGGAAATGTTCGGTTTCCCCCCCGTACAGATGATTTCAGAAACAGAAGTCATCTGTACGGGGGGGAATACTTTTTAACTCCCCTGTAGAACAGATCCATTTGGTGACTAGGATGGAATTTATTCTCAGTACACAGTTCCAAGATGTCCAGAGCCTTCATCCTTTGGTTTTATGTTAACATGCAAGTTTTATTTAGACATCTCTTGGTTCGGCTGGGCTAACCTTACCTGGATGGAATTCCCCTCAGTAGGCCGTCTGCTCATGTTGCGTCTCCTTCATGCAATCAGAAATGTAACCACCTAAAGGTTAGAGCTAGTTGTGAGTTTTGAAACATCATTTTTAGAACATCTCTGTTTCTGCAGAGAATATTGATGAACAAAGATCCGATTTTGTGTTGCTCCGTCTGAGTCATACAACCCAAATGCCAAGTAGAAAACCAGCAGCCTCACACAGACTGTCACTGCAGATGAGCACCCAAGGGAAAGGGATTTTTGGTACGGCGCTGTTTTTTTTCTTGGTATGTTGACAGTACATAAATAATCTAACTGCTTAATGAAGACCAGAACTTTATCTGAACATATCCTCAGAAGATCTGCTCAGAGGCACGTTGAGCAACCTATTCTTCAGAAAAAAACAACTCATCACGAACATCCCAGCTAACATCCCTCCTGCCTAAATGAATAATGAAGTGGTTTTAGGAGCGGCTGATTTCTCTTCTTGGTTAAGGTTTGGCGTCTCTAGTCTCATTAACCATCCCGCCCAGCTCTTCTGTTTACAGGCTGTCTGCAACACGTCTGTTCGGTCCTGGAGATAAGGCGGGGAATCCCAGACTTTTAGGGTGGAGGCTGGAGTCTCCCACCCAGCCGCTGCCCTTTCTATAAACTGATAGTTGAAATGAGCTGTGAATGAGATCCTGTCCGTCCTTAAGATTTTACGATAGTGCAGATGGTAGCAGCAAGAAGGTCCTGGGTTCATATCCTGGCCTGGGGTTTTTTCTGCATGGAGTTTGCATGTTCTCCACGTACACGCATGGACTGTCTCCAAGAACTCCAGCTTCCTCCCACAGTCTAACAAACCGGAACTGTTGGGTTCATTTTTCACTCTTAAATTGTGCGTAGGTATGAGTGTGTGTGAGCGTGGTCTGTGTGTTTCCCTGTGATGGACAGACGATTTATCCTGGGTGTACCCCGCCTTTCACCCTGTGACGTCAGCAACCCCAGACCCTGCAATGGATGGGTTATTGGATGGTCTTAAAAGTTGTTGTAGTTAAGAAAATCCCAGCGGATCATCTCTTTGTTTACTGTCTTTACTCCCATGGCTTGTGTTAGATCACCTTTCAGTTCTTTAATTGGAAAGTAAAGCCCAGCAGCTCCTGTGTCAGCGCTGTGCCGTCGCTGCCTAATGAATATCTGCATGATTTACGAGTCTAACCCTTCCCTCCCTCCGCTGAGGGTGATACATGGCCCACTTAGAACATCTTCATATCTGTGATCCATTCCAGGGATCCATTCCTTCTCTCACACGATTATAAATCCGCTTATTTGTGAGTTTTTTTTATCTCTCAGCTCCCTGTGCGGTGTCTCCTCACAGCAGGGAGATCCATCACAATGAGTGCCATGCGCGGTGTGGTAATGGTTGAACTGACGAGGGCTAAATGGCATCTAGAGGCTGGCAACGATGGATATCTGCACCAGTGGTTGAGTAAAGTCTTAAATTTGACTAATAGATTAAACTAGGATGTCGGGTTTTCTTTCTGACTCCACTATCAATTTAAAAAGCTTTTAAAAGGTCATTTTCTCCGTATTAATTACTGGTTTCCCTGGAAAATGTCAACACAGTTGCACAGTACCAAGAAATGGCTCTCATATGTACACCCGGGCCAGATATACAGAATCCTGCATGTACACGCAGTCATTCTTAATAAAACCTTAGCAATAAAATAAAAACCTAATCAAATAAATGAATCAATCAAACCCCTTGTGAAAGAAAAAGGGTCCAAAAACAGATGAATATAGATTCATTTTATCTTTGTAAAAGGTCAATACATAGATTGTGTTTGTGTTTTAGCTCAGTTGGAATTTCTAAATCTGCTAAAAATCATTTCCAGATTAGTTTTGTTAGATTTGTCTTGAAACTGTGTGACTTGGGTGAAACATCTTGGGCATCGTTCCACATGGGTTGCTGGGGTTTTCTCCCATTCCTCCCAATAAACTGTACCTGCCCTGGTCACTCACACATTTTCATCGCTGACCTTAACTACCCTACAGGACTGGGATCAGCGCTTTATGATGGTTGCCCCTAAACCATTTTAGGGCTTTATGTTAAGGGGCATTAACCATTTGGAAGACCCCAAATATTTCCACACTATGTCCAAGTAATCCTCATGATGCCAGGCTTTTGTGAAGTGCACCATTCTCTCCTGTGGGAAAACACTCCTACAAAATGATGCTTTTCAGGCTTGCATGCGTCCCCCATTTTACTCCAAATGTTAATTTTTATTGTCAGCAGACCAGTCTTCAAAATCTAGGCTCTTTTTCCTGTGAGTGCATTTTCAAACTGTAGTCTAGAATAGAATAGAAATACCTTTATTATCCCACAACAGGGGAGATCTGTGTATGACAGTGGCAAAAACACACAGACAGGCCAGAATTATACACTAGATTAAGTAATCTGACTTTTTATGTTACTTTAAGTAATGGCTTCGCCTTCTTCCTTTCTGAGTGGCCTTTCAGCTGATGTCTCGTCTCAAAGGGCCTGTTTCACTGTGAATAACGATACTCTCTTACCTGCTTCAGCAGCATCTTTACAAGGATCTTTTTGTTGTTCTGGGGTTGATATGTGCATCTCCCAACCAGAACACGTTCAAATCTGCAACCTGGAACCCGTCTCCTTCCTGAACAATAGTTCCAGTGCTGTTTATACTGAGGTGTCAGATGAATGTGGCATCTTCAGACATTTGGAAATTGAACCCAAAGAGGAACCAGACTTGTGGAGGCCCGTAATCCTCTTGCTGATATCTTGGCGAATTTCCCTTGACATTGGGATCCATGTGTTCAGTGTCTGTGGTCAATGGTAGTTTTATCGTCCCAATAGGAAACTGATTTGCAGCATGTTAGCTTATCAGGGAACACATACAATGAATTCCAAAAAACAGCCTCAGTTTGATCAGCCAGCATCAACAATGAGTGACTGATCACAACATTTAGGGTTTCATCTTATGAAGCATAACAATAGCAGCAGGTATAAATAGACTGGGTAACACTTTATTTGAAGGGGTGTACATAAGACTGACATTACACTGTCATAAACATGACATAACACCTGTTATGATCATAAATGACTCCTTATTAATATGTTTAGGACTGTTGCCATTAATTGTCATTCAGTAAATTATGACACTATTAAAGCAAAGTTGACATTGTTTAAAATGTCTTTGTTATGACAAGTCCTTAATTTAACAAAACCCCAAACCAAGCCCTTAATTTAACCTAATCCCAAATCAAGCCCTAAATTTAATGTAACCTAATCCCAAATCAAGCCCTTAATTTAACCTAATCCCAAATCAAGCCCTTAATTTAACCTAATCCCAAATCAAGCCCTAAATTTAATGTAACCTAATCCCAAATCAAGCCCTTAATTTAACCTAATCCCAAATCAAGCCCTTAATTTAACCTAATCCCAAACCAAGCCCTTAATTTAACCTAATCCCAAACCAAGCCCTTAATTTAACCTAATCCCTAAACAAGCCCTTAATTTAACCTAACCCCAAATCAAGCCCTAAACTTAATTTAACCTAATCCCAAATCAAGACCTAAACTTAATTTAACCTAATCCCAAATCAAGACCTTAATTTAACCTAATCCCAAGTCAAGCCCTAAACCTAACCTTGTCTCTGTTAATGTCAAGTTGTCATAACAAAGACATTTTAAACAATGTCAACTTTGCTTTAATAGTGTCATAATTTACCGAATGACAATTAATGACAACAGTCCTAAAAATTCATAAAGAGTCATTTATGTTCATAACAGGTGTTATGTCATGATTTTGACAGTGTAATGTCAGTCTTATGTACACCCCTTCAAATAAAGTGTAACCATAGACTGTATATTGGTCTTCACTGCAGCCACTTTATACCAATGAGTTGAGGGAAGCAGCTGAAAATCTTTTGAGTGGATGCACTGGACATAACATGACAGTGTTTTCCTTCATCAGTACCAGCCTGTTGTAAAAGTCCACAAGCTGGACCCAAGTCCTGCTTGAAATCTAACCAACCACTTTAACCACGTTAACCGGATTCAGTAAAACCTTTATAGAAAAAGGCTACAAAACTACAGCTATTATTAGACCTATTTTGGTGTAGATGCAAAATGAGAGTCAAAGAACAGAGCATTATCAAAAACAACCCCAAATACCCCTAACGGACCAAACATTCAATGGCAGAGCTATTTACTGCTGTAAATATGGAAGGGTAGCTTCCTGAACTCAGTTACCTTGTCCTTAGAGTTCAGGGTGCTGATCTTTAAAAATGTTACACCTGTTACACCAAAAAAACTACTTATCCACAACAGTCCCACAAAGAAGACTTATAATCACTGTATCATCTGCACATTTAATGAAATACCTTTAAGCCTTTATTGAGCAGAGCTGAGTCAATGAAAAAAGGCCATAAAATCCAACCTGCCAGATGTGTTCCAGGTGGTGTTGCTTTGAAATGCATCCTCTAGTGTGCTTCCATTTACAAGGAGCTTGCAAAGCCAAGACATAATCATTTGGGCTTCGCCAAATTGTTTAAAGGCATAGTAGTCTTAGTTTATTTAATATATTTAGGTAGCAAATCTGAATAAACTCCTAAAATAGAGGTTTTTTTTTATTACTACTAGTTTAGGAACCATCTCTGTTTTGCAGGAGAAAATTGCATCTATAAAACATTTGTACTTTACACTGAAATCTATTTTGTAGGTAAAAGTACAGCTTAAGAATGGGCTAAGAAGAACACCTTAGAGCCTGTGTAGCCCATCAGTGCCTGGTGCAAAAGCTCACCTCAGCCTCAGTTTGCCTGAGTTATGGTGTCTTCCTCCTGGCCTTTTCTCCAGCATCAGTGAGCACGCACAGACTCGGCCTGACGCCGCTGAGGTCCGGGGTCAGGCTGCCGCGCGGCCAGCACAGGAGTCGGGGGAATGTGTGTCTGTCTTCTGCCTGTAGCTGTTTGTGCTGAGAGTCCAAGAGAGAAGAGGAGAAACACCGGCTCCAGCGTGTGCACCGCCATGGTCTAGATGTTCACACATCCCCACAACTAAACCACGCTGAGGCATCCTGTCTTTGCTTGGTGTGATATATGTTTCTTCACAGCGACACGTGATAACCTGCTAGGACGTATTTTCCTGCCAGTTTCTACCCCTCACACAAATCTGAGCATCTTTGCTTCAGGCTTCCTCTGCATCATTTGAATTGCCTGATAGTTTGATGCTGGCCTTGTCCTGGTGGGTTCCAGTGTCGGCCCTTTATGTCTCGCCATTGTCAACGCACTAGCCTTGTTACCCATCCGCTGAAAAGGCCCCTACTCTAAACTTGTAAAGCTTTTAAATAGTCAAAAGAACTTTGTTGAGAAAGTTCTTGAAGTCTGAAAACACTTTATGACCGTGCTACACTTGTCTCTGGGTTCTTAAAGTAATCTGGGAGAATAAATGCAAATTGACCTGTTCTGTGACAGTGATTTTTTTTTAAATTAGGTGTGGTACGTTTATTATGGATAGTTCCTACATTTCTCATGAGTAATCCAGGGTTAGGCTTTAGGCATGATGCAGGCCCCAGTTTGTCAGCTTACCAGTTGACTGGTTTGAAATGACTGTGGATTAGCTCAGCCCTGGTAACTAACCTATTTTCTGGATCTTTTAAGTGTTTTCGTTTCAGCCGGTTTTTATGTGTTGCTTATTAAGTTAGATATCTTACTTCAAATGGAGTTCTATTGAGAAGGTTTTTCTTATTTAGGCTTTTCCATTAGTCCTCTTAAGGTTATCATAATGGTATGTAAAATGTAATATTTAGAAATAAACAGATTTTTTTTCACTTCTTTCCCCTTTTGTGGGCAATTTCATATACCACTTTGCAGCTTTGGCCTGCCGGTACCGATTTTCAGAATCAGCTTTATTGTTCATACTGATAGTATGAACAATCAAGGAATTTGACTTTGGTTATAGCATTCAATTCAGTTCAGTTCAATTCACAAATACTTTATTAATCCCAAAGGAAAATGAAATGCTGGTGTAACTCATGGGGCTTTCTTGTTGTAAATGTTGATGGCTACAGGCAGGAAGGATCTTCTGAACCGGTCTGTCTGACAGCGGACCTGGAGAAGCCTCTGACTGAAGACACTCTCTAGCTGTAAGACAGTCTGATGAAGAGAATGCTCAGGGTTCTCCATAATGTTTTTTCATTTATGCAGAATCCTTCTTTGCAAAGTCATCTCCAGGGGTCCCCAGAACAGAGCTGGCCTTATTTATCAGCTTGTTGAGCTTCTTTAAGTCAGTTGCTCTGATGCTGCTGCCCCAACAGATGATGACAGAGGAGATCACAGTCTCCTCAACAGATCTGCAGCATCTTGTTGTAAACCCTGAAGGACCTAATCTTCTTCAGGAAGTCCAGTCTGCTCTGTTTCTTCTTGTGGACAGCTTCACAGTTGTGTCTCCAGTCCAGTTTGTTGTCCAGGTGAACACCGAGGTATATATATATATATATATATATACATTCCTCTACCTCCTCCACTTATTCTCCCAGTAGTGGTAATTAGTGTTGGTCCTATTGCTGTTTCTCCTGGAATAGGACCAACTCCTACATCTACAATCATCTCCATTGTACTGATTGTTTCCACACCACGCCACAAAGCGGTCCACCAGCTCCCTGCACTCAGCTTCCTCTCCATCTCTGATGAATCCAACGACTGCAGAGTCATCTGAGTATTTCTGCAGATGACAGGAGTCTGTGTATTACTGGAATATTCACAACATACAGACATCAGGTACACATACGTAAATATGTTTTTTTGTAATATTTAAATGAAGAACAGAAGGGAGGTTGTGAGTTTGTGGTAGTGCAGATATTTAGTTTCACAGCAGTGTAGCTGATCAGTCAGACTGTGAGTGGGTCATCATGACTTTATGTAGGAGCAGTCACTTTAAAAAGCATTTTGCTGTTTCAAACATAGACAAAATGATTACAGAGTTCACATTTTGAAACGTCTTCAGTATCTTAGCAGACAGTGGGGCTAGCGTCACTAAAACCTCAGCGCTAGCGCTTCCATAAAGCTGCCAATGTTTCCAGTGGGTTCCATAAGAGGCGGAGATGGAAAGCTGAAAGGGTCAAACAGAGCAGCTTTGCTCTTTCTCTGGGCAGCCTTGCTGGCTGTTGAAAGTCTCACCTGTCCATGGCAATATGTAGTTTCCTTTTAAACAGCCTCCTGCATCTCTGTGCTTCCTCTGACTTCAGCACCTCATTCATAGAGAAAATAATGAATGACTTTGAGTCTTGTTCACTCAGCAGTGTTTTTTCATCAGTGCCATACAGTAACGCTTAAGTATTGTGAATTCACTGATCAGAGAAACAAAACTGGGTGTTTGAGTTTCAGACCGATCAATCAAGCCTGGATCTGTCAGGATTGATCAAGCTGGAAATCGGCCAATTGTGGTCACCAGCTGATTTTCCCATATATCCCTGATCAAATTAGCTTCATCCAGGTGTCTAAATGAATCACTCAAAGCGTAGATCTTTGCTGGGCTGTTGGTGTGGCTCATGTCATTATGTTAAAAGGCGATTTGGAGAAAGCTACTCTCCTCTAGCTACTCATGCTGTGACATGATAGCTTCTAATATTGTCAGTTCTTGTTGACAGAATGAAACACGTACAAACAAATCAATACTCGGGTACAGATAATATTTTTTCATCTGATTATGATGAAAGTCCTAGGTTGGCCCTAAGTGCATAGAACTGCTTTTTATCCGAGCAGCTGTTAAACCTAGTCATTATTGCTCGTCTGATGAATGTGTGTTTTAGAGGCCCGCTGGGTCCAGGTGAGTCATGGTGCCACAGAGTCATCACCGGATTCCCCCCAGCTCTGACTCAGCAAGGAGTCTGTCATGATTAAAGCACCAGATATTTGGTGCTTCAGGCTAGGTTCTTTTAACTTTTCTTTTATTTGAAGGAACCTGAATTTATCTCCCCTGGAAGATCATGTTAGCTCAAGTCAGGGGTGGGAGTGTGTGGCGTGAGTAAGGGGAGCGCTGCTGGCAACAAGCTGAGGAAAAACGCAGTCTGGTGAAGGAGTTGGATGACTGTTGGGAAAACAGAGGGAAGACATGGTGGAGGAGCTGACGTGGCTCAGAATACCGCAGGCTTAAAGGGTTAATGACTGCTTTTAAATCACCTATTCAGCATGTTTTTGTTTTTCAGTCTTCCTTGGCCTCAAATCATCAGAGAAAAACTGAACTGTGGAATATGTCCATCAAAACGATAGAAATGTTCGGAAACAGCCTTTTATCCACTCCATAGGTGCTGATTACAGCAGTACTAATGCAAATAACCAAAGTTCTCCCTTTACATTGCTCATATACGTTAGGCATGTGGGATTAAGTGGATGCGTGTATGTTTAGGTGACGTTTCCCTCCAATTTGTTGCATGGCGTTCAGCATTCAGACCCAGGCATGCGGCGCTGAACTTTAACACTGACCAGCAGGCAGCCTGGAACCTCCGGCCTTCATAAACAGGAAGCAGAGTGTTGGTTGCTTAGATGTGACCATCCAGCAGGCGCCAGAGAAAAGTAACGTAGAGCAAAAGCACGCAGGCAAACCCAACGGTATGTGTAGGTGTGGACAGGACCCAAGGCTCTAACCACCAGGCAGCAATCGGATCTCTGACAGCGAAACCACTTATTATCATTGTGAGGTTTCCATGGAGAGAGATGTCCTGTGTTGGCTCGGCCTGAAGGAGTAAACCCAAAGGACCAGAGAAACGTGTAGGTTTGCTTGAATGGAAACAACTAACGGCCGGTGGTTCTTTTTAATCTGCTCAGTCTGACAGCATTGTGTTGGGATGCTATTGGTATAATTTGGTTCCATCAACTTTTACATTCTCACACCAGGTAATCTGGATTTATGCTAAACAAAAAAGTGAGGAGC
This sequence comes from Fundulus heteroclitus, assembly GCF_011125445.2. NCBI lineage: Eukaryota > Metazoa > Chordata > Actinopteri > Cyprinodontiformes > Fundulidae > Fundulus > Fundulus heteroclitus. Next base: position 1,856,419 of record NC_046378.1, on the reverse strand, counting down.
GGTCTCGACTGCAGGTGTGATATTAACTGCGTCTAATCTTTCTTTATATTTATCTCTGAACTCCAGAAGAAGGTACTGTTGTGCAATTATACACTGTTTAAAGTTATTTAATGTTTCATAAATAACTCTCTGTTAAGTATTGTCTGGTGATAATCAGCTCTTGAGCTGATATCAGGACAATGGTTGAAAGGGATGAATTTGAGCACTAGTGATCTTTTAACAGCAAACTCTGCACATACATAGAGTAAAGAGTGACAACTTCTTCAAGTTCGTCACTCCATTGAAGCAGGCAGATGAGTTTCACAGAACGCCTGTTCTGTGCAGTTTGTGGGCTTTTGGGGCCTTGAGGCCCGCATGGTGCTAGCTGTTCTCAAGCCAGCCTCTCTCCTCCTTTGACCCAGGCAGAAGAAGGTGAGAAAGAAGTAGCTTTGTGCTGGAGTGCTCCAGGAAGAAGTGGTCTGAGAGAAGTGAGGGTCTGGTCAGAAGTGCTCTGACCTTTTGTCTGTGGGGTAGTGGTTTATAGCATGGACCCTGCTGAGAAGGGTTCTTCCCCCATGGTACATGTTCAGAGTTCAATCTGACTTCATTCATTCCCTCATCATGGCCTTAATATCCTGGCACAACAGTACAGGATCCTCTTATGCAAGCATAACAGGTTTAAACTTTCGTTCATCACATTGTCTGTAAAACTTGTTAATGAGCGTTTAGTTTGGAATGAGAAGATCAACAGGGGAAGGGCTAGGACACGTAGGTAGCCACATCTATGGTCTATTATGATCTACAGCAGCAAACTGGGAGGGCAGCGGTGTTTGAAATCATTCTATTTTTAAAGGTTAATTTGCACGGTTTTAATATGATTATTTTAGTCGAACTGTGATTCATGAACTGTTGTTGCTATTGTATATTTAGACTCCTTTTATTATTGATCGTATATATAGTACAGTGGAGCTGATCCTTGCATCCAAGGCAAATGTCTATGAAGGGAGACTAATAAAGATACTTTGACTTTAACAGACAGCCCTGAATCACAATCCCTGAACTATCCCTTTAATATTGTCCCAGTTTGCTTTAGAACCACAGAGAATACAACTGGACATGAACGACACGTTCTCCTAAACTGATAAAAAATAAAATAAAAATTTGCAACAGCGGATTGACAGCATGGGAGAACCTTTTCTGTGCTGAGAACATTCAGCGTGTGACATGTTATCAGGACAGGATAACAGAACCTGTTTTTATCAGTATATTGCTTCCTAAAGCAGGTCTACTTTATCTGCCCTCACATCTCACCCTGTTAAAACCTCGACCAGGTTCCATTTGATTCCCCTGAAGCTGCAGAACCAGCGCCTGTTTTCCGTCACCCACCTCCTCGCCTGCAGCTCAGGGTGTAATCTGACGTTTTTTTTTCCCCCGGCCTGTCACTGTGTGTGTCTGCTCATAATAAAGAGGCGTGAGGCTGGGCTGTAAATCCTCCCAGCCTCCCTTGTGATGGAGAAGGTTTCCATCCTTACCTCCGGCGCTGACGACAGCAGCAGATCTTATCGGCCCCGGCCCCGTCTCTGCAGACGCTTCCCTTGTAATCTCAGCGCGGCACAATGGGGCTATATTGAGAGAGCTGTAAACAATTGTTTGCTTTTCTGTGCCTGACCTCATGGCACATGACGGGGCTAAATTAGTTGTGTGACATGCTCTGACATTTGAAACCCGACAGAGAGTGGATGGGACTGACATTACCATGGCGACTCAGACTGCTTCATGTGAGTGAACAGTAGTCTCATCGGTACTTGAACTTTATTTAATAGCAGACCGTGTAAAGCAGGGATAGTTGCCATTTTGTCTCATATATCCAGACTAATCCTGCTGTTCTTGGCTGCCACCACAGAAGGAACGAGTTAGAATCACGATGTGAGACACAGACGAGAGATGCAGCACCCTTTGAAATCCTTCATGATGAGCTCACGCTGTCTTTGCTTTGTTTATTCCAGCCTTTAATGTCCAACAAACTGCATTTAGAGGCTTATCTCCATAATTGGACGTGCTTCCTGTAGACACAGGATATAAGGGTGAGGCAGATCAGATTATTCAGATGTGAAAACCTGTGGGACTTCTGTCTCATTGATGAGTTGTTTACTTTCAAGAGTGTTTTACTTTTTTTTATGTGTGATGCAGCCTCCAGCTTCCCATAAAACACCAGGGTTACTTATGAATCATTTAAATGCAAACAATTGTTTTGTTTTTTTTTCATTTTTGAAAAACGCCCCTCAAAGTTTTATAATTCTGTCCTTTTCTGGCAGCTGCAGTTTTCCTTATTTTGAAGGGAAGACTGGGCCATAGGTGTGGGCTGCTATCAGATTCCTTAGTGAAATACCATAGTTTAACCGCATTTACAGAAAAAAATAAACTGTATAAACAAGAGCTGAGCAACAGCAGTATTACCGGCTGATATGACGCAGCTAATTGATAGACCTCATTGATCTACGGCCACAGAGAACTTCTCCGGTGTCCTATCATAGGAACGTTAAATCCCAGTAAAAGTATGATGCTAAATCTGAGCTGTCTGAAACTGTGCCTTTTCAGAACCTGTGTCTACCTTGGTATTGGTAACAGGCCCCTATGTGCTCAGCCTCATTACCTTTCTCATTGTATAACTTTGTGGTGGAGGTAAAAAGTCACCATATTTGAAGAATTTTATCAATGCTGTTGCTATAAAGTCCTGGTGTCTGCCTCTATAATGGTGACAAACTATTGTGTGTCTCTGTCCAGTCTGGTGCAACAGGACACGGTCAGGTTTCTTCGTTTGATCATGCTGTATCAACCAAGAGAAGATCAAAGTTTTAAGAAACCAAGCTAGATAACAGGGAAAATGATGGAGTCAACCTCCATGTTGATGGGAATCACTTGGACCAAAGCAAGTGCTAAAACTCTCCTGTGGATGCCATCTGTTGAGTAGCCACAAGAATACTTGACTATCACACATGTAGACTTTCACTTTTTACTATGAATTGATACATTTTCCACATATTGGATTACTTTGGATCATAATTTCACCTTTCAGTAAAACATCCCAGCACTTCTTCCATTCCTGGTAGCTTCTCTACAGCACAGTCAACAAAAAACGGCTGAGAGATAAGGTTGAAAGCTCGCTGAATTGCCAGAGAAACGACTGTTTTATCTTATTTCATCTTTGCACTGATAGATTAGAGAAACAAAGTAACACAAACATGGTGCGTTTTAGCAAAGCTACAACAATCTCAGACGCAGGGAAAGGGGGCTAGCTTAGCTTTTAACATCTGTTTAAACCTTAATGCTCATTTAAACTGTTTAAAAAAAATTTTTTTAGCCTCTCATTTAGGTGAAAATGTTATTTACTTTTTAAGATAAACAGACCCATAACTGTATCTCTTGACAATTCTTCTCAAAAACCTAAAATGATATTCTTCTATAATAGCTCATTTCAGATTGCAACACACTAAAATATTTGTGTATTCCCCCCAGGCTGTATGCTGTGTTTTGGACAGTCGGCCTTCTTCCGCTTCAACCACCCTGAGGAGGCCTTCAGGATGAAGAGCATGATGCCTCATGGAGGAGGTGTTCGCACTGGGAGCTACACTCTGTGTCCGGGTAAGGTCTTGTCCATGTGGACCCTGCAAAAGTATCTATAGCCGTGGGAATAGCTCACCAGTTCTCTCTTTCCCACTACAAACTTCACATTGATTTTTCTCCCCCAAATAAAAATTTGGCATATCTTACAGTTCAACCAACTGCCTGCAGAGATCGCTTAATTTGAGAGTAGAATGCCACCAGGGGGCAACTGAAGCTCCATAAGAATGTCCTGTAAAGGCCTCAGGTTTGTTAGAGAACCCTAGAGAAAAAAAAACAGGGTATTAATGCTTTTCCAAGGCTCTGTACTGTCAAATACAGTACACAGGCTCGCAATCCAAATGTTGTGGGTTTAACTCTAGTTTCCTTCTGCCACATGTCAATATGCCCCTGGGCAAGGCAGTTAACCCCTGTTTGCATATTGGTAAATGAAAGTGTGAGCGTTAGTGAGTGCCATTGGGTGAATGTGGCTATAGTGTGAAGCACTTTGGATATGGAGTATGACAGGAAAAGCGAGAAATAAATGTTTACCATAAACTGTACAGGATGCTATTATCTGCCCGTTTTTGATGTAAGAGGCAGGCCTGGGTCTTACTGCCTTCACAAGTTTAAATCAAGGTTAGCTTTCATTCCAGGAATCCCAGCTTCCTGTTTGTTGGTCGTGTGATAGAAGATGACCGATGTTGACACATAAACCTCAGCACAGCCAATTGCTGATCTTCCACGATGATTACTTTTATCTTGCCCAATTGTTTTGTCTTCTTCTTCCTTTTGTCATTTGTGCTTCTGTTATCTTCTTCTTAACGTGGGATCAGAAGTTTTTCCTGTTTCTATGTGTCTGACGAGCATTTGCTGCTGACCTGAAAGGAGCTCACCGATCAGAAGCCTGTTTTTCTGTGCTTTATAGGTTGTAGGTGATGGAGACATTCAGGTGTCTACAGGTCTGCTCAGACACGGCCTCTGGAGGCCAGCTTTCTCAGTGCAGACGATAACACCAGGGTTCCTTGCTTGGAGACCATTTGATTGTCGGTAGCGAATGGGAGATCTGCTGATTGCAGCCCAGCGAGCCTGCAGACCCACTCGTAACCCAGTGGGTTCTGCCTGCAGCTGTTTGACTGACAGCGGGGTATAGGGTCATGTGTCTCACACTTTTACCGTCTACACAGCCACAGCAACACTGCGCTCCCCACAGACGCGCCTCCTTGCTTATTTGCTGAGCATGCTCAGGCAAGCATATATTGCAGAAACGGCAAATATGAGCCTCATTTATTGGCCGCCCATTAGATCAGCCTACCTCTAATAATTCCTCTGCTTAAAAAGCTCTCCTCTGAGCTCGTCTTGTGCGGATGGATGGTTTGCTCGAGGCCGCTGTGGGAGAGGAAGCAGCAGGGCTGGATGTTTTACAGCGAACCGCTCCAGGAGAGGTTCTACTACTACTAGCTGCTAAGGGTGAGGGATGGTGGTAGTACAAATCAGTTATGTTAATACGCTTGATGTCTCCTATACTTATTAATGAGCTTTTGCTGTTGCATAAATAACTTCCTGTTTCTAATTGGCTTCATTCGTCTACCATCTTGTCAAAGATGTAAATCCATCTTAACGGTGTGAACTACGTCTAGATTCTGACTGGAAAACTATGAGGCTGGTGGGTACAGCTTTGCTTTCAAACTCTGAAAGAGTTACCTTTACAAATCCGGAGGGAAATACAGCGGTCGCTGTTCGTTCTCCAGGTATGCGTCAGGCCCTGATTTGTCAGTATCAGTCTGTGAAATGCAGTACCCGGTGAACCCTGGAGCGGGACTGGTGCCCAGCTGGGACCTGGAGCTGCAGTTCACACTATGCATGCTTTATGAGCATCTCAGTCCTCTGTGTCTCCGGGCAAAGACTTCAGCAGCTTGCTGTTGACTGTGTGTGTGTGTGTGTGTGTGTGTGTGTGTGTTCCTACTGGTGGCTCTACAACTCTAAGCATATCTTCCTCTTAGCCCCTTCCATCGAACTGTCACCACATCTTGTTCTTCCTCCCCCCTCCTTTCTCTGTTGACGCCGCCTGCCACCAGGGGATAAGTATAGCGAACAGGCACGCTGCCTGCTTCAGACTTCCTGGGCCAGTAATGAAAGCCTTCCGTTGTTTAGAAACGTAGCATTTAAGCATTCCTGTGTTGCATCCAGATGAAGACTGCTTACGCCACTCCTATGATAAACAGGGCTTGCCTGAAATATAACAGATCTTATCTGTGTCCGAGTTCAAGAAAGAAATAACTGAACGTAAAAGATAAACCCAGCTACTTATTTAATTTTTTTTCTGTCCAAATTAAGCCTTGCTTTAGCATTGTACTACAACACAAGCTTATAAAATTCATGAAAAAAACATAAGGTGGATAAATTTAAACTTTGACACAGATTTAAAAGGCAGTGACTAAAATAAGAAAGAGGAAGGCTGTATTTGAGACCGTCTAAGATGAAGCGACAGTCTGATCTATAATTTAGGCGCTACGACTGCAAAGATCTCTGTATTTCAGCCTCAACATCAGAGCAACAAGGAGCCAAAAGTCAGCAACCAGTACAGGTTTAACAATCCATCCATCCCACAGGACAAAATGGGAATATTGGCTTCATGAGCACAACAAGAGATTTTAGTACTGAATATCCATTTTTTGTTTTTAGAAATAAAAGGTTTTACAAATTCCAGTTTGAAGAAATTGGAGTTAAAGAAACCATAATCAGTGCAGGTCAGTCCAGTCCAGGTTTGCCAGTAAAAATGATTATTATCCCAGAAAACATTTGCTTTTGCCACTAGAATAAATACATCTCCAACTTGCAAGGAGTCTCTGATAAATGTAGAACCATTTTAGTTCACGTTTGATCCGTCTTTTAGACAGTAGTTTAGTTTGTGAACCGCAGATGAAAAAACGGATACCTGACTCAATAGCAGATGCTAACGTTAACGTTGCTAGCTGCTAGCCACAGTTAGCATATCGCTGTATTTCCACAGTGCTAAAAAAAAAAACAACTTTAAATCTTGTTTTCTCACACAGTGTAATTTACTGCATTCCTAAAAGCTTGCTGGAGACCTCTTGAATGCTTAATCAAGCCTTAACGGCCAGGCCATGGTGGCAACCCCGTAAGCACCAGAGGGAAAGTCAGGGGGCCGTTTTCATACTTGGAGCTCTTGAGCCATGAGACCTGAGACTACACTCTTAGTTATCAGATCTGAATGACCTGGAGGACACATAGCCCTAAGGAGGTCAGATAGACATGTAGGAACTGGCTCATTTTAAGGTTCATGGGTCATAGCGAAGCATGTGGCCTGTGAAGTGAAGCAACTTCAGGGGACACAAGCACATCCTGCAGGATGCCAACTGGAATCTCAGAGGCAGAAACCTTGCCTGCAAGATGAATTCTCGCAGCATTTGTGTTTTCACAAACACATCCATCTTGCCCTGCTTCTGCTTCAACTGCATGTGACCGAACCAAAAACCGTTCAGGCTAATCAGGTTGCAGTATTACGGTGTAAGGCAGACACACAAAAGCAATAGCTGGCGAGCCCAAAGCTGAACCAGCATAAACATGGCAGCACAGGAGGGCACACGCGTAGCTGCTGCTATCACATCTGTTTTTCTAATAATCCCCAATTTCAACTTTGAAAGAACAGCAGGAAGTGCCTTGACCAGCGTAACTTGCTGCTGCTTGTGTTTTAATTTGATACGGTGATTGGCTTATGGAAGCAGTGGCTGCACATTATCAGTCTGGCTGGCCAGGTTAAAGAGGTAGATGGGTTACTGCAAAATACAAAGACTTGCGATGTTTAGTTTGAGATGTAATCAAATAATCAATCATCCTTTCAAAATGATATAATGATCAAAAGTATTTGGGTTTAAAGAAGCCTTATTTCAGAAATTTCATAACTTAACATTAGTTAAAATTACTTTCTAAGATCAAACTGATTATCATCTCTTTGGCTATGGAAAAAAAATCTTTAAAATAAAGCAGAGGATGAGAGAGTTGTAGAGAATAATGCAAACCCAAGGATAGGCCCCTGGGCTCCTCCATGAGGTATGAGGTATACACTTTTCTTACTTTTCTTACAGCTTCTTTTAAATTGAAAATGCTGGAGCATCTAACATAATTACTACCAGGAATATTTGAATGACAAAGTAGTCCTCTACAATTGTGTCTGTAGCAGGATTACAGATTAACAGGGCATCTTGCATCTGTTTAAAACTGTAAATAAATAAACTATAGAGTTTTTTTTTTCTGAATGAAACAGTTCTGAGCCATCCCTGCACACCTACCGTTGTCTTGTTGTCATCTGTCATATACCCCCTGCTCTTTGAGCACCCTGTTCTCACACTGAGTCAGTGTGGTGAAATCATCTGTGCACTTTTCACTCTGCTGAATGCAGTTTAGACCCGGGCTGTGTTGGAAGCTATATTTGGACATGGCATAGCCCTACTCAGTGACATTTCTGTTTTGGTTGGACTCATAATCTCAGACACACAGAGCAGGCTCATCAGTCAGTAAAACAGAAAATGGCTGAAAGGATTCAATTATTTGAGAAAAACTTTAAAAAGGAGGATTTTATATGTACATTTTAAGTTTTTTTATGCTTACTGTTTGTTTTGTTAACCAATATCAGATTTAGTACGTCCTCAACCCTGTTGAAAAAGCCTAAAACTTAAACAGCAGACAGCATTCTTCAGGACATCGTCATTGAAGAAGAAACTTGAAGTTCTATAGCTGGAACTACCTGGGGGACTGAACGCTTTCCTGTCCTCTTTATAAAGATGGTCCAGTGTTTTTTAAGCCCAAGGAGATGACAAAGGCAGCCCTGAAGCTCCTTACTGTGGCATTTAAAGCATCCAAAGAGTTTCTATCAAGGCTGGCATTGATGTACTTCCAGGTCATTTCACTCAGTGAGGAACTTCACTAAACAAGAAAGACTATTTGACCACACAGATGGTGAAAAAGTCCCCATGAACAGGAATGTCCTTTTTTTTTTTTTACCAGGCTAAATGCTGGCACTGTTTAATCATCCAGCTCTGAAATGTTGTACTGCCCTTTATGTTGAGAAGGATTCTTCTTTTTAACGCCAGAACACTTTGGCCCAGAGCCAGCCTTATTTATGAGCCTGTCCTGTTTATTAGAGCCGTTGAACAAAGTATATTTAGGAGAAGTGGACTCTCCATCACATGCAGTGCATCCAAAGTATTCAAAGTGCTTTACGTTTTCAACATTTTGTTGTGTTTGAGCCTCATTCTAAATTGAGTTAAATTCATTTTTCTCTCAGAATTATACACACAAGATCCTATAATGGCAACTTGAAGTTGATTTGAGACGTTGCTAATTTATTACGTCATCTACTTGAACTCACTTGCTTCCTGTTTCCCCTGGTCCTCCTTTAGATGTTTCTGCAACTTGATTGAAGTCCACCTGCATTTTAGCCAGTTGCCTGAACATGATTTGAGATGGAACCCACCGCTCTATAGAAGCTCTCATAGTTGACACCATACATCAGAGCAGACAAAAAATAAAGTCAGAGGAATTATCAGTAAGCCTCTGAAACTGATTCTCTCAAAGCACAAATCTGGGGAAGGGCAAGAAAAAAAACAACCTACCCCTCTCTGTCTGGGGCCCTAATCCCTCAACAAGCTAAGTATGTTCTTACACAGTACCTTGCAAAAGTATTCGCATCCCTTGATCTTTATTGATTTCATAATTTTGCAGCTCCAAACGTCGACGTGTTTTTTATGTGCTAGACCACAACAGAGAAAACAGAGAAGAAAAAAAAAGCTTTTTTTTTAAATAAAAAAAAAACTTTTTTCCAGCGCAGTCAATTGTGAAACGCCTAAACAAAATCCGGCACAACCAATTATCCTCAGAATTAACTGATTAGTAAAGAGGAATGCAAATATGTGTGTAATTTCATCTTTGTATAAATCTATCTGTTGTTTGTGGCCTCAGAGGTTTGTTAGGGAACGTTGGTGAACACACAGCATCATGTAGACTCTGGAACCAGGAAGTTTAAAGGAGACTTACGGCCCCCCACATAAGTCCGCTTAATTGTTACCACCACATATGAACTGTTCAGCGTCAAGAAATCTTGTCATTGAACTGTTTTATATGCGATGCTGAGCTTGATGCGCTGAGCTGCATAGACGTTCTGTACATATATAATGTCTATGCTGAGCTGCTTCAAGCAGGCGGTCACAGGACGCGCGGCATCACAGCCCCTAAACATACCCCTAAAGAGATGCGGCTGTCACTTTAGCAAAACGTGGTTCTAAAAATGTATAACTCACAGGGAATAAATGCAAATGGATGCACTTTTCAGATTTGTATTAGAAAAAAAAAAAAGGTAAAAGCCCTAAGGCTTTTCACCGTTATGCTGATGATGTGTATTGTGATGTGACAAACTGTAAGAAAATATGACTTAATACCTTTACAGAGGACTGTAGGGGTCCTGTTGTTGCATTTCTGGTCCGTTCTGTTATCCAGGTGAACAGTCATGTCATCTGCCTTCCATCCTCCACCAGGTCCACTAATTCCCCCAGGGTGAGCCTCGTGTCTTTGTCTACACACACATTTCTACAAGACAGCTTAATGGAAATATGTTCTATCTCAGCTACAATAATCTTGCCTGGCTAATTACAAAAAAAAACAATAAAAAAACCCTCTCATTAAAAAATAAATCGATTATAATTTCCGCGTCTCTCTCACCGACCAGTAGACGCTTTGTGCGCTGGAAGTGGCCTGTGGCTAGGATTACAGGCTCTTTTTTCAGAGACTATTTTTAATCTTCCAGCTCAAGTCAGTCTTTCTCCTCTTTGGCGTATGCCCCCAACCCCCCCCCTACTGGCCCAGTCTGTGCTGCTTGAGCTTTTCGTTAAAGGTTTCTTAGCGGTGGTGGTTTTGATGCTGTTTAAGGACAGCATCTGAAGGTCAGTTCCTGGTATCCCAGGATGGACATATTGATGATGTTTACAATACAAACAAATCTGAACACATGTAACGTTAGCAGATGATACTGTGCAAGCGTTGCTGATTTAAACGGTGCACTGTGAAGGTGCAAACCTGTGAAGTATGTGCAAAGTGACTTAAATCTTTATTCGTCATTGCTTGTTTTGTACATTCTGCATTTAGCCCATCCCTCGGGGAGCGACGGGCTGCCTCTGTGCAGCGCCCGGGGAGCATTCTGGGAATAAGGGTCTTGCTCAGGGACCTAGATCGGCAATCTGTGGGATTTGAACCTGAGAACTTGCAGCTTTCCCAGGAAGCAGGCACCCTGTTCTAACTATAACGCCACCACTACCCCTATAATAATACATAAATCTGTTTAATTTAGGAGCATAATCTCCCTGAAAAGTGTAGAAAACTCTAACCTGTATGGGTATTTAGAGGGAAATGATAAGATGTTTAGAAATAATTGCTTTCTTGAATTGATATTATTGACAAAAATTATTGCTTGACGTGGGATTTCTTTAACCTGACAACAGCCAGCTGTATGTATCGCTCCGCCTAGCTCCACTCACATACATCTGGGACCTCGCCATAGGCATTGCCTTTACTGAAGGCTGGGCCTTATCAAAACTCCTTGCATATGATTGGATAAGCCACTTGTCTGTCATCTTTATCGACGTGCTATTTCAACCACTCACACCGAAGCTAACCCGTGACGCTGATGAGACCGACGGCGGAAAAAAAACAACTTTTTTTTTTTTTTTTTTTTTTATGTGTTTGCGGCTCTAGTGCAGGGTTTCCCGCAGCGCTATCTTGGCGAGGCGGCCGCGGAAAACGTGTCGTCCACCCCCGCTCCGCGAGCCGGTCCGCGGAAAACGTGTCTCCCCCCCCCGCTCCGCGAGTCGGTCCGCCTCGCATAAGCAAATTGCTGCGGGAAACACTGTAGTGGCACACCTTTTATTGACAGTGAGCTGACAGAAGGAGGGGGGAAGACAGGCGGCAAAGCGCCGCGGGTCAGAGTCGATCCCGGGCCGACCGCGTTGAGGACTAAAGGCCTCCTAACATGGTTCGCGCTAACCGCTCCGAGGCGCGTCCGCGTCCCGGAAAACAAAACTTGCCAAATCCGGTCGGGGGAAGGGCGAAAACATGGTTTCCACCAACAAAAGCCTTCAGAGGCGTTCTCTGATGTTCTTTTAATGAAACAATATTAGGTAGATTGGACAACACGGAAGAAATAGCAGCATCAATGCTAACGCTTGCTTCCTCGATGCGAGCCGCCATTGTTGTTGGAACCTCACGGTGGCTTCTCCACTACGTCACATCCATGAAACACCCGCCCTGCGTCCTGATTGGCCAGACCAAAAATTTGGTTGGGGAAATCACTTTCAATCAGCCGTGTCCCAGATGTATGTGAGTGGAGCTAGGCGGAGCGATACATGCAGCTGGCTGTTGTCAGGTTAGGATTTCTTTGCTCAGGGAAAAATTTGAATTTGAGTTTTGAGAAAGCTGAGCACTCATCCTGACCCTTTTTGCTTTGAATTACAAAATGAAAACTTTTATTTCGGTCCTAAATGATCACAATGATATTAATTCAGTTCTCCATAACAGATTTCTCACTCGAAAATCTGATCTTTGTTCTTTCCAGCCTTTTTCTCGTCACTTGTAGTATTTCAGTGGTAATAAACCTTATGAAGCCTGAATATGTAGCATTAATGCTCTGCTGCTCAGCGTCATACACCACTGTCCAAGTTTCATGCTAGTTATAAAGATAGATATAAACACCGATGGCCAAGCACGGCTATCTCTACCGTGACTCTGTAAACTCAGGGCTGTCAAGTTAAGCCACCACACCGGAAGTAAATATATTTGTTTTCAAAATAAAAGCTGAGGTTGGTAAGATTCGCTTTTTATTGTCAGCTGATCCATCTCAGCATTTAATTTATGCGTTTGATCCTTAAATCTTGTGTTCTGACTTGGTTCTGTTCCGCTGACGCCGAGGAACATCCAACCGCTTATTGAAGTTCAACACAGGTGGTGATTTATTTTGAAAGTCGGAAGCGGAAGCTCCGTCCTATTTGGGCCAGCTTGTTACCAGGCAGTCAGAGCAGCGGCGCTCAGCACCCCAACCTCGGCGGAGAATCCCCGGATCTCCCTCGGTCTGCGTGGAGCCTGGCCCGGCGGGGCTCCGTCACCGCTCCGGTACCGGTACCGGCGTGTCCGCGGGATGCGGGGCGCGCTCTGAACCCGGCCTGACGGTTGCATCCCTCCATGTGAGTAGATGTGTGCAGCTAAACGCCAGAGATTTGAGCGACGCGGGTCGTAGGGAACCGTCTCACCCCGAACTCCGTTAACAGCCAGCCGGACTGGCGCGTTTGTTGTGGTCCTGGTACGGTGCATCAGTCTGGGCACCGAATGTCATCGCTGGATCGGTACACGTGGACCAGCCCGCGGGTTCTGCTGCTCCCTCCGTGGAAAACGTCTGGTGTCCGCGGCGTCCAGCCTCTGCCTCCACGGCCCGCAGCCTGAGCTGATGCTGCTGATACTGAATGCCTATTTTTTTTTTTTTTTTTTTTTTTTTTTACGTGAAGTTTGGCGCGTTGTCATTGGTCCCAGGTGTAATCAGCGAGCCGAACCCTATGACGTAATGGCTCGGGCTTTTCTTGCCGCTTTCAGGTGTTGTCACCAAGCGATCCCCGTCGTGCAGAGGCACCGCGTCGGTTCGCTGTGTGCAGCCAGTGAACGACGTGACAGGGACGTAGAAACGGGCCGTGGCGGCTCCACCGGACCGCCGTGGCAGCCGGACGGCTGGAAGGCTGAAGCGACGCTGTGGTGGGCTCTGATCTGGCTGTGTAGCCGGAGAACAGCCTTTTCTCTCCTGCTTCTACATTTACAGCTGTCTGTGTGACATCATCAAGACACAAAACAGACGTCAGGCCCTTTTCACCAGGCAGTCAGGGAGCTGCTTGTCAGAAACAGACAGTTTTATCTGAAAGATCCAACCATCCCTGGTATACACCTGCCAATCCGTGCAGGGTGAGTCTAGAGCGGTCATTGGTTGAGCTGGACAGGTTGAACAGGTTGACTCCATGCTGAAAGACCCCAGGCTGGGATTTGAACCCAGGACCTTCTTACTGCAAGGAAGCAGGGCTAGCAACAGCCCTCAATCGGAAAGAGCAGTTGAATACCTTTTAAATGACTCTAAGATCTGGTATATAGGTCAAAAACTAAAGATAACTATAGTGGTTTAGACAGCTGAAACCTGAGCTAATTTATGTCCTTTAATTCTCACAGAAATTTGTCAGAGTTCTTAGTTTTTGCCGTGAACAGCTTTTCCGACCAGCAATATCTGAGGAATGATCTACCCTTTTTTTTTAGTGGTTGGTATCAGTCTGTTACATGACTTGTAAAAGCTCCTTTCTACAGCAAAAATATCATGTTTGTTACTGTAGAATATAAATGTTCCCGTTAAAAACGGCGACGTGCGGCATTCTGCCTCGAAGCAAAAAGTCATTCAGCTTCCTTTTTCCAAAAGAGAAATTCTTTGTAGTTTCTAAAGCAGTAAATCTAAAAAAAAAAAAATCGAACACTAAACAAAACCAACAACAACCTGTTCATCTTCAGGTAAATCAGACATGTTTTTTTTTTTTTTTCTCAGACTAGAACCATGGCAGTAAGCCTCGGCCAAGTTGTTCAGAGGAATGGAAAAAACACGTAGCGGCTGATGTTTTGGGGAGCTTTCCGTTATCGTTGGAATCGGTTATAACTGCGACCTGTGATGGCAAATGGAAAGCTGCTTTTAGGGAACACTGTGTAATCATCACCTTCCTACCGACTGGGCCTCAAACATCAGCCCCAGACTCACTGATGGTAACACAGATGTTACTGCTGGGGAAGCTTCAGCCAGCTCTTTTACTTTGTTGCAGCTTTTTTTTTTTTTTTTTTTTTTTTTTAAATCTAGTCACTGTACAAAACCCTCCAAAAAGTAAATCACATTCCTTTAATTAGTAACTAATTTTTGAGCACAGAGATCTAGTATTGAGCCAGCACTTAAAAACGGCTTAATTATTTATATAGTTGCTCCAGGTTTTGTATTATAAATGCTATAGATAACATACATTTCAACTGTAATCAGAAAGTTTTATAATTCCTGCAGCATGTAACTGTTGCTTTTTGGTTTTAATTGAAGCAGTCAGCTCATGTTTTGCATTTTTCTTTAAAGGGAGAGTTGCTGATTTTTCTGGAAGTTTCCTCAAGTCCCTTTCTGAAGGGACTGCGCATGCGCAAGACCGTCTTACCTTGCTCTTCCGCTCCTCAGGGGGATTGCGGGAAAAAAATCTCCCAAATCCGCTCTGGTTTTTCTTTCTTTCTACTGAGGTCTTCCTCTTCTTCTTAGAAACGTGTACGCGGTTTGCTTCTTGTGTCTTTCAGCCATGTTCAAAGTATACAGTGAGAGCGTCGGAGCAACAGTGAACAGCTAACTTCTAAGCTAACTTCTAAGCTAACTTCTAAGCTAACTTCTAAGCTAACTTCTAAGCTAACTTCTAAGCTAACTTCTAAGCTAACTTCTAAGCTAACTGCTAAGCTAACTGCTAATTTAACTGGATAAAAAAAACACTAGAAGTGTGCATGCACAGCCAGCAAGTGTAACTAACAAGGAACGTTCACGCACACTGGCGTTACATGTGAGTGTGTCAGAACGATTGGCATGTAGGACAACCAATAGATAAGGAGATACCCCTGGAACTTGAGGAACAGAGGAGAGTGACAACAGTTACAGAACTCTGACAAATCCCCGCCTTTCCGACCGAAAGGCAAGGATTGAGTTTTTACAGTTCTGCAGCTCTCAAGAACATCTCATTTTTTAACCTCCTTTTTCTGAATACATATTGTTTTACCCAGTATAACAAAAAGTGTTTCTGAGCAGGATTGCCAACTATAACCTTAAATGAGATAGCTACAAGTATAACTCCTCCTGACCAGTAGGTGGCACACTCGGGCTGGCCCTTTCTTGTTCCAACCTTCAATTACACTGGTTTGCCAGCTGGTTGAGATGTCCGTTAGGTCAGCATTAGCTAACAGTTAACTTACCTGTCCAGAAGGAAAGCAGCAACCTTTGTGTGACTTCTGAGCCCCTTTGCTTCCTTAAGTCGGCTCCAACACCAAAGACTTGACCAGTGTTCAATCTCATTTTGCTTCTTTTTTGCTCCACTTGAATCTGAGAAATGTATGGCAGAGAAGAAGCCATTTTTCAGCGCTGTCACAGAACTACTGCAATCAGGCAATGCCTGAGCTCCGTCTCACGTGACTTCTACCTACTGTTTCTATGGGTGTAGAATCCTTTCAAACTGACATTGGCATCATAATTATTATTTATATATTTTGGACCTGTTAAACTTTATAAAACCATTATTTATATACAATATATTTATTTTTCAGTAAAATTTATACTTTTATTCTGCACCACTAACGATGTTCTGTGGCTGTATTATGTTAGAAACATTAAGCGTTTTGATGAAAAAGTTGCTGCTATGACCTTTAACGTTCTGTGTAATTGCTATGAAACTGTGGCGTTGTTACTCCAGGTTATCATGCTGTGAGACTTCGGTATGCCTAGCATCCATTACCCCCAAATGCTGCACATTAGTCCTAACCCAAAGGACTGTCTGAAGAAGAGAAACTTTAGTTTTATGTCTGAACTAAAAAACCTTAAGGTAGTTCCGCACAAAAACATGTGAAAAGCAAGTGCTTCTCGGATGGCTCCCAACGGACTACAGATGTGTCTGATCAAAGTGAGATGGGTAACAAAAGGAGCTCCAGCATGCCACATGAATATTTTAATTACTAATGCGTGATTGCCCTGATGATTGGATGTAGCAGCTCTCCTCATGTTGCCTTTTCAAAGGGCAACAAGTGCATTTGAGCAGATTTCATTTAACATTGATCTGCGCTCTGCTCCGCGCCTCGGGGCATTGCTGGTGGATCTCCCACGGGGCCGTGTGTTCCTGTTGTAATAATCTACTACGCTGACATTACAGAGAGCCACCAGTTAGGATCAGATTAGCCGGCCTGTGCTCTGTTACTCTCGGGGCCACACGATAATTATGCTTTCCCCTGATGCCTGTCCAGTGTCCCTGGCCGGTCTCTCTGGTCATGTCCTCATATATGTCCTTCCTGGGTTACTCAACATGATCTGCACTCAGTCGATTAGGTACAATCTGGGCATACACCAACTTCTAATGCCTAACACATACAGTATAACTTTTTGTATAAATACTTGGTGTGGACAATAATCTATGGGGCCGATAGTTGTTGTCATGCTCATTTTGTCAGATCATAAGGAATGGCACTGACAATGTTAATACATGTGTGATGGCATAGCTGTGTTTTAAAAAAAAAAAAAAAAAATATTAACAGCTCCCACTGCTTCATGTCCCCTGCGCAGCATTCAAGTGACGTCGTTATAATTGGAGAAAACAACTTCTATATGTATTCTATTTGCCTTAATTTTTTACTTTTATGGCATAAAATAACACAACTAGTCATTTAAAGAGGAACCTTTTTCAATGCTGTTTACACGTCCGTTTCCTCATCAAGCTAACGACTGGGGAAAGAAAAAAAAAACACTCCGCTCATCATTTACCTGCAAGACAAGCCGTAATGTCCAAACCAGAGACGCTGCCCACAAACCAGAAAGCAACGAAGCAAAGCCTGTTAGAGAAAGCGCCATATGTCGCTCTCTCATGTGCTTCTCGGACTTTTGCTAGCAATGAGAACGGTTTGCTTGTCACGGCTTACTTTATACCAGCTGGTGCCTGCACTCCTGTGGGTAGTAAGTCTATGGAGCACCGTTATGCAGAGGCATGTTCACAGCGCATCCAGGCTGTCTCACAAGAAAGGATGATAGAGAAAAGTTAACAGCGCTTAGGACAGACACTGCTCGAAACGTGACAGCAGCTGCAAGACTCCTTCCATATGAACCTCTGCCTTGCACTGCAAATGCTTTACAGTGAACAGTCACTGGGTCACAGTGATGCTATTTTAACCAGATGTCAAAAACTTGCTTGTCACATCAAGCACAGCCCATCTAATGCTTTTTTATTTTATTTCACAGATTTGTAAAAGTATGTCAGTGAAATAAGCCACTTTTGTTGAATTGATGATTTAAATTATAATTCCTATATATAAGCTGACTTGAAATGTGATTATTTGTGATATATATATATATATATATATATATATATATATATATATATATATATATATATAATACTTCTCACACATTTACCACGGTTTTTCTGTGTCTTCTCTCCCATTCAGACACTGAGAGTTTGGTCAATGGGAATCACCAGGCCAATTCATCCCAGTCTCCCGCAGCTCATGGAGACAGAGTCCAGTCTGAGCACAGTGCGATTGTCAGCTCCATTGAGAAGGACCTCCAGGAGATTATGGATTCCTTAGTCATGGATGACCCCGAGCCCTCCTCCTCTGAGGCTAAAAAGCCCCCTGGAGGGCAGTCCATGCACCACTCCCCCTTGTCCCCTATGGTCAATGGAGGGGGGAGGTATTTACTATCCCCTCCCACCAGTCCAGGGGCCATGTCAGTGGGGTCCAGCTATGAAAATACCTCTCCTCCTTTCTCCCCCCTTTCCTCCCCCTCAGCTGCCAGCAGCGGGAGCTTTACCAGCCCATCACCTGGTGGAGGACTCCAGGACCAGAGTTCTTCTCTGCCACCTGTGCCTATACGCTCTTCTAGCTACAACTTCAGCTCCCAGCCCCCACCTGTACCCCTGCCAAGGACCATACTGCCTAATTTCAGCAGCACTGGGGTGGGCCAGAAGATTCAGGAAAGCCCCAGGCTGCCGAGGAACGTCTTAACCGAGACCCCTCCAAGCCCCAAGCCAAGCCGGAGGGGAATGAGTCAAGGTGGCTCTGAGAGCCCTCGACAGACACCTCTTGTTTCTTCTAGTGAATCTCTCAGCAGTAAAAACATTGTGCCAACCAGCCCCAGAGTCACCCCCAAATTCCCGACCTGTCCATCACCATCGCCCTCTAGTCCCAGGACCAAGACCGCCACGGTGCTCCAGGAAAGGCCTGCCAGTCCCTTCAAAGAGCAAACCATCTTAGCCGATCACTCCCTGAATTCCAGCCCCTCCTGGCAGCTTTCACAGTCTAGTAAGGCTTTCCAGCCTCCCCTCGATCCCATTGTTCACGTTATCCAAGGATCTCCTCTCCAGCAGCATCCACGGTCACTCCAGCCCCCTGAAAGCCCCCGGTTGGCACGGAGGAACTTGGAATTGAACGGGGGAAGTGCAGGGGGCAGCAGTATGAGAGAGCTGCCACCACTGAGTCCTTCATTAGCTCGGAGAGGGGTCCCAGTCCTTCCAGGGGCCCTCCCAGGAACAATTTCCACACTGAGGACTCCAGACAGCCCCTCGTGTCTCGGCAGGATGGTACCAGAGAGTCCGAGGCTGCGGCGCAAAACCGGATCTGCGTCAGAGGAACCGTCTTGTAGCAGAGGGATGCGAGTTCGCAGTCCGTCCCCGACGTTCATGATGATGGAGGGCAGCAGTGGTGCAGGGATACGCAAGACTAGCTTTGGGAATTCCTTATCACCTGCGTTCAGTCTGGGCTCCCTGCCTGGCTCATCGCCAGTAGCCAGCCCCAGGACCCAGAGGAAAATGTCCTTAGGGAGGCCCCACCCAGGAATGCGAGAGAGGAAGAACAGCATCACAGAGATCAGCGACAACGAAGATGAACTGCTGGAGTACCACCGGCGACAGAGAGAGGAGCGGCTCAGGGAGCAGGAGATGGAGAGGCTGGTGAGTTTAAAGCCCAGAGCAAGAGGTTGTTAATCAGTGCTCATAACAGAATGCACATATTGATTTAAATGATGAACACACTTAAAGGTTTAAGAAGAAGGATTTGCCGAGTTTATTGTAGATCAGAGCCCCTCTGGAAAATCTTCCATCTTTTAAAGATGTGCTTGATCAAGACTCTGAACATCAGTTGATTCAGGCACACTCTGGTAGGTGGGGTATTTGCAGTTAATCTATACAAAAATGTATGCATTTAGTGACATTTTGTCTGATCTGTGCTCTTTGCTGACGGTATGTTGAAGAATCAAACGATAGGAAAATATCAGACTGAGAAGGATTTCACTGATCATCATTATCATGTTGATACTGACAATCAGTGGAAGCAGAGACAGCGTGATGTGGTCTATAAACAGAGCGCTAGGATCCCCATGTCGCAGAAAACACTCACTATCTTTGAACTGACGTAACGCCGTCTGGCCGTCTTGGAGGCTCGTCAGTAACAGTTTCCTTGTTTATAGAAGTTACGTCTGTGGTGACAGGTTTAGCTATTTATTCACTGTGCACTGGGGAAGTTGCGTCATTATGGTGAACTGATTGTTTACAGCTGAGAGTTGCACTCACTGCACTCTTCTGAACACAAGGTGTCACTCTGGAGAAAACAATCCTGTTACACAGCATTCTGAATACCTCGGTCCACACTATTTAGGGGTGCATGATGTCATTTTTTAACATATCGGTTCAATGAGTAAAACTTATTAGCAACCGATGGTTATTTCCTTTAAGGTTCCCATTGTGCCAGTGTTTCAAGTGGGGGAGGGGAGGGGGTTGGTCATGCAATTTTTGTTCAGTCATGTGACAGTGTAGTGTCACAGCTAGGATTGTGGGTTTTTTAAATAAGGCAGCAATGCAATGTCAGCAGTGTGATTGTTTTTCACGGTGTCGAAAGAAGACATATAAAAAGCAGTGTGTAAGTCTAGACTATAACCGATATTAAAAAATTTAGTTAGTGTAGTTTTCAGTTGGTACAGAATTCTAAAAAAATTGACCATCACAGAAGCCTAAATGTGTACACACACACACACACGCACGCACGTGTCACACACACACAATTGGTTATCTGACATAACCGTAATGTTAATATTGGATATCGATATCGTCCACATTTTCATTTTGGTGCATCCCTAACCCTACTTCTATTAATGCGCCATGTCTGTGGGAACTAACACACCATTGTGACACTAGTTTTTAAGAATGGACAACATTTGAACGTGATAACCTGAAACCACAAGAACATGTTGCAAGCTAAATAATCAATGAGTCGTATCAAAACAGAATGGATACAAGCTAGCGTTAGCCTAAAGACCTTTAGCATTGCAGCATTCATGTTTACTGAAGAGCCTTTAGCTGTATCTGATAATGTGCAATGGTAAAGCCATGTGTTTTGAGATGAATATGTATGTATAGTAGGTAGGTTTACAATTTTTGGATGCTAATATCCAATCACCTTTTGTTTTACTCTCATGAAAAGCATCAGAAGTACCTGATAGAGCTTTAAAAGAGCTTTAAGAAATGTTTCATTACTTTACCAATCCGATGAAATTTGGGTTATTTCTCTGTTGAGCATCTGGGATTTTATACCTTAACATTATGATACTAATATTTGGTCAACTAATGTTTACTTTAGTAAATCATGGGTAAACCCAAACAGAGAAATGAAAATTGGATTTCAGGGGGTCTGATACAAGCTAGATGATTTTTATTTTCATTGTATGCACTACAATGACAATAAAAATGACATAGTTTAGTAGAAACTAGGGTCTGAAATTAACACTTGCCAGACGCCAAATGTGAGTAGATTTTCTGTTTCAAGAGTAAATTTCAGAGGGCTAGCTGACACAGGACGAGTAAATATTTGCACCAAATAAGTCGTGTTTTTCAGTCATTTGGGTGGGTGCTTCTTTTAGCTCATATGACAACAAACGTACACAGGAACTCGCACATGTGACGCGAGAACAACGGCAGCTACGTCATGTCCGCTTGCTAACAACTAGCGTTTAGCTCAGGCTAATTACGTAGCGGGATTACGTGGAGATATTTAGCAGGAGCCAGTCAGAATTAACATTTTTAATGTTGGCTGGTTGATTTTTACATCTACCAGCCAACTTGGTCGGTGAATAAGGAAGTTAATTTCAGACACTGGTAGAAACTAGAAACGCTTATAGTAGAAACACTGTGTTGTCAAGTGCACTGGGCCTAAATCTACATCCAGAGGATTCCCTCCAGGCTTCATTCTGACTCTTCACAAGAAGACACAGAAAATCCAGCGCAGATTAGCAATTAGCAAAAAGGTCTTTTATTTCCTGAGCAGACACGCACCAGAAATGATTTATTATTGAATACAGACTGTTAATCTTTCCCTCCAGAGCCCTTTGAAAGGTCCCAGTACCTTAAGATGGTCTGGACCTTCTTGCAGATTATTGTTCATCCTCTAATCTCTACCATGATGATTGCAGCATCTCTACGCTTGTTTTTGAAAGGAGGAGTAACTCCACCCTTAAACCCTCTGGGTGAACTGTCAGTGACTTGGCTGCTGTCTGTCTAAACTGCTGCTGACACACAGTGTTGTGGAGCCTCACTGAGCCCATAGCAACCTCAGTGTTTTTGTCCCCTCAACCGAACCGAGTTGGAGGTCGAGGTGAGAATTGGTAAACATGTAGAACTTGTCTGCCAGGCTGAATGAAACGACGCAGACAAAGGTCCGTTTAAGAAAGCTTTTCTGTGTGTTTGTTTCTGCGTGAGAAGGTGTTGTTGCCTCGCCTGTAATTGGAGGGTAGGCGTTTTAAACAGGACAAAACAGAGCAGAGACGGCTGAGCTTGGCCTCGGTCTCCCTGTCCCTGTAGGTCTGTACGCGTCCTTGTGTGTCTCTGTGTGTCTCTGTGTGCCGGGTCAGGTTCCGGCACCTCCTGTGGGGACGTGGCAGCAAGGCTGTGGGCTGACAGGACAAGACAGGAGTCACACACCATGTTTACCCCTAAACAACAGTCAGACCTGTCCCCTCGTTCAGCTTTGACTTTCCTCTTGGGGAAAGCTAAAGAGAAAGTACAACAATGTCTTTGATTATCTTTAGGCATAAGATGGATATTTTCTCTCAGACGCAATCTGTGGTTGTAAAATATTTCTCTGGTTCTGAAAGGAAACTCTGAGTAGTTCTGAGTATATGCATGACGACTTTCTGGTTCCACACTGGGACCTAAAGCACTTTGTGAAGGTATTCAGGCTCCTTTAACTCTCCATGTTTTGTGACAAAAAAATCCCCAACAACCGCGTCTTATTGGGTTTTATCTGGTTGATCAACACAAAGTAGCTCTTTTTTTTGCTACAAATTAAAATCCCAAAATGTGATGTACATTTGTGTTCAGCCGCACACATTCAGATGGGATTGTGAGTATCTGAACATTTCGGTTTCAGGTCTTGCCACAGATTCTCAGCTGGATGTAGGTCTGGCCTTTGAGTAGGCCGTTCTAACACAAGCTTTGATCCAAACCGTTTTATGTAACCTTGATTTAGCTCCATCCAGCTTCCCATCAACTCTCACAGGCTTCTCAGGCCCTGTTGTGGAAAAGCATGCCCACAGCACGATGCTGCCAACATTCAGCGTTTTGCATGTGGACCAGGGGTCAGAAACCTTTAAAACCCACACAGCCATTTTTCTTCTAAGTAACATTTGCCTGGAGCCACGAAAGCAACGTCACCCATTTTTCTAAATGCCAACTTTGTTAAATGATTTAATTAAAGAACTCATTTCTGTAAATATTTCTTTCACCCTTACTGTCATTCTGTGTTGAAATGACATTAAAAACACAGAAAAACTGCTAACATGGCTCATTAGCCGCTGGTTGCACACCTCTGTAGTCTCTAGGAACCTGGAGCTCAGATGGGACCTGTACTTGGAGTGATGATTCACATTGGTGATTTCCATGGAAACCATATTCAAAACCAAGCTTCATTTTCCTTCTGTTTCTCAGGTTTTCCTGTGTTGGTGTTGATCTGTTACAGAAAATCCCAAGAAAATAACCTAAAGTTCTGCAAAACACTGTATTGGTGTATCCGGATCCTTTCTGCGTGGTGCTGGTTTTATTAAGTGATCAGGCCGTGACACAGTTTGTCTTTAAAAGGACAGTTTCTCCATTTTATTGTACCTGTTGAGAACAACATACAAGAAAACAACCGTGTAATAGGCTGCCCGCTCCAAGTCCTACACAAAATAGAAGTACATTACAAAAATTAACTTAATAAATCTATAAATAAACTGGATATATTCAGATGAAAAATAAATAGCACACACCTCTCCCGCAGGACAACATGACAAAAGGGGAGGGTCTAAGGGGTGCAAACAATTGAAAGACAATACCACAGAAGAAGAAGTAAAAAAAAGGGGCTTCCACTCTTAAAGTAACACAGTTAAACTCTACTGATGGAGAGGTCTCCCACACCAACATTTGGACCAGTCTAACATGCAGGATAGACATTAGATACTGGATGAGCACATACAGGGTCAAGGACAGAAGCATGCTGGGTGAAGAGGGCATTGAGGGGCTCAGTGAAGGTTCCCAGGCTGGGTTCTCCAGCAGCCTATGATCTCCATGGGCTTCTCAGACGCTGAGACTCGGAGGCTCTGTGAGGAGGCAGGGCTGGAGCTGCAGGGCCTGTAACTGGGCGCAGTTAACTCACTGTCATGAAATATTGCTCAGCCAAGAGCGTCTTATAAAGCTGCTCCCACTGAGCGTGCTCCTCGTTCACGCAGCCGTGTAGCAAAACACGAAGCTGTGTGAGCTGCAGCGCATCTTGATGTAACCAAAGAGCCTTGTTGGGAGTAAACAGTTCAGAGGCAGCGTGGGAGGCCGGCAGTGGCTTTGACCATTCAGCGCAGCTTAAATCCACTTTGTTTCTGAAAACACTCCCAAAACGTTCTCAACAGCATTTCTGTTTGCAGTGCTTTTCATAACTTTGAACCAAGCCTCATGCAACGTTTTTTACAGCATGATAACGACAGAGAGATGAGGATTAGGCTGTTTAGTGGCTGTTTAGTGTCGGCCTCTGAGGGGCCAGCCTTTAGCTTCAGCTACCACCAATGGACCTTTTCATAAGGCGCTGGTCACTTTATCCCACAGGCTTTGGTTTGGAAATGACATTTAGAATAATGGATAATATTAAATTCAGACAGACTGGAATTGTGTTGGTCTACACACTGTAGACCCTGAAAGGTTTAAGATGCACAGAGAAACTGACTGGTGGTTGAAACCAGGCGATTTTCATCTTGTTCGTCTCTGACTCTAAAATCAGAGTATCTTTTCCTTTTTCTTTTTTACTGATCAGTGAATGCATCACAGCTGAGAACAGCAGACCTAGCAGGTCACCGTGATCACAGCACTTCAGTGTGAAAGCTGGTACTGCATGACCGAGGCTCAGAGTTATTTCCCTCTGAGTGCTGGCTTCACTAGGGGTTTTCTACTTAAGCAGTTTTTTTTTTACACCCCACTTTGTCATTAGGAATTTAAAGAGCTGTCTGCCACAGGGTGTCGGTTCATACTGATCTCAGAGATTTTGAATTAGATTGGCAGAAGGAGCAAATTGACCTGGAGCTGCCAGACACCAGGGAGGATGGACATCTTACAGCAGAAATGCCTGCTCAGTTTTATTCTGCTCCTGCAAGAAGGAAAAAAGTCAACATGTTACGTTCTCAGTACCAAAAAGAAGTGTAAAAATGAAGATGGGTGAAGCACAAAGGTGAGGAAGCTATTTAAAGCAAAGTATACTTTCTATGGAGATAAGTCAGCTGTTCTTTCAAACTGCTGCATTTAAAGAGAGAGCGAGACTTTGTGGATAACAGGAAGGCTGAATGGAGTAGAGCAAAGTTGTTTCTTTTTGTACTTTTGAGCCTTCAGCCTCTGTCATGGAAATCTGTGTATGAGGAAATCTTGTGGACATCTCAGAGAAAGTAAGCGTCTACATTCTCTGGGAGAACACACACACACTGATGTTTCTAGACAGTAGTGCTGATTGCTGTTCAAATGTCGTCTTTTTTCTGGTGTGCTCTCTCACAGTGTTCGGTGGCTTCTTTAGACAGTTTATGACTGCTCATGGCTGGGACACTAGAGACAATATTTACAACACGGTTCATTATTGACAAATGGGAGTGGGCTAAAAGCACTGGATCAATGTGTGAGGTTAAGCAAAAGACAAACTTTTCCCAAGTTAACTTTTGTTTGCAGTCATGATTTTACAACAGTAATTTGTTGCTATACATGGTACCTTGAGTTACGTTTTTTTGAGATTTGAGCCGTCTCTCAGACGATTTTTTTATTATTTTGCTTTGATTTGAGAGGTACAATTTGACTTGCAAGCCAACTTCAGACATTGCACCACTAGTGGGCGCAGGGAACGCCACGGTGACTCCTGCAACAAAGCAGCAACAGATACAGCAGCATGCAGAGGTTTGACATGGAGGAGGAGGTAATCTCTACTAGGGTCCGGAACAAATTTATTGTGTTTCAACATATTTCAATAGTTGATTTGACATAGGAGTAATTTGAATTAGTTTGTCGCAGAACCAGTTAAACATGCAAGTCAAGGCACCGCTTCACATCAGTAAATAAATAATGTCTTTGATTATTAAAGATGAACTTGTTGTCTAATTGTTGTCCATCACTGGATATTAGTCAAGTGGAAGAATCCGCGGTGCTGGATCCTTCTCATTAAGAAGGATGTGATCAGGAATTGTTCCTCATGCTGATGAAGGGCATTTAAGGATCATTTCAGGCTGACACACCCTGTCATTCATTGCCACATATTTGCAGCAAAAGAACACCTATACCACCAGCAGGAAACCCTCAGCATTACCGTGTTCATGTTCCACTCACCCACCAATGACGTTCTGGAGGGTGCAGTGTCCCACTCTCAGCGTTCCCTCAATACCAGTCCTTTTAAGAAGCCCTGATCTCTGTCACCCCCCCCCCCCCACCCCCCATTTAAGGAGAAGGAGAAAATAAAGAAAAATGTGGTAAATCAGAATGGATCATGATGGGTTAGGAATCATCAAGATTGCCGGATCATATTCTGTGATGAACCAGCCTTCCTAAAAAGTAGAAAATATTGAAGAGGGTGCAGTGATGTGAAACAAAGGCATGTAGAGTGGTAGGGCTGTTTAACCTTGATAGATTGCAATGTTTTGTGAGCGGTGAGAAGACAGTGTTTCAGACGACTGCTTCCTCCATCTTTTCCTCTAGATATCAGTAATATTTACACACTGTTCCTTTAGGGTTTGACTAGTTCAAGAGGAACTGAAAAAGATGTGGCAGACGTCTGGACAGCCAGGATTAAGGCCTACTGAACCGCATTTCTTAGTCTTAAATGAATCTTTTCCTTGAAACGTCGGTGTCTATCTGGAGCGCAGTCCAGCCTGGCTCTGGTCTCCCCACACGGCCGTCTGACAGACGCCATGCTAGCAGGCGCTCTTGGCAGCTGAGCAGTGCCTCGGCAGGCTTTGTCTGGGACCGAGTCAGGAATCGCTTGTGTCCACTGCTGATGACCTCATCTCTCCCGTGATGTCATGTGAGATTCCACCGTCGGCTCTAATGAAAGGGGACATCTTCAATCATTGGCTCTGACCACTTTGTGTCTGCTGGGGGGGGTTGGTGGGCTCTCTCTAAACCCAGAATAGTAAATGATGACATAGTGCTGCTTTGTCATTTATATTTTGATCTGGGCTGACTGCACACATATTTCTAATGCCTTTGTGATGGACAGTGGGGGGTATGTACTCAACAGGGAGTCCTGCAGAGATGGAAATCTGTTGTTGCCATGCCTTCTGGTCAGTGCAAGAGGTCAGTGAAGGGTTCTGATTGTTTCTTACCTCACACTGTTTTTATTCCTCCCAGGCCCTGTGCACACAGCAGGTTTTGGTTAAAACTAACGATTCATAGCTTTACTACTGTTCGTCTACACCTTTCATCCGACAACGGCACAACTCCAGCAACGGCTTCCAGAGTGGATGGACCCTGGTCCCGCTTCTGGTGTGCCCAAGAAACTCTGCCTGTGTTTGGGGAATCCCTGCCACACGTAAACGGAGGTCGCCCGTTTAGAAGCCCTAGTGGTGGTTTTCTAGGCTGGACCTCGTCGTCTGTCCATAGGAAGTAGATTTAGTGTTTGGGCCTTTTTCAGCACAGAGTGGTGTTTCTACACTCGCAGCACATCGTTGAGTTTCAAAGAGCAAAGTCAAAGAGGGAAATCCCATTGTTTTCAGTGTTTTTACCTGTGCATTGTGCACAAAGATCCTAATTAAAACGCTATCATGTAGTTGTGTTAACAGAAACAGAAAAAAACACTTTAACGCCGTGTGGGCACAGGGCGTCAGACGTCCAGCTTATCTCAGGTCAGTTCAGAGAGGACCCCAGAGATGGATTGCTCTCTCGTTCATGTTTACTTCTTCACTTCCCATGCTGACAGGATGCCAAAAATGTTGATGAGTTTGCTGCCTGGTCCGCATCATCCTGCAGGGTCAGCAAACCAAATATACCTTTGAACTTGTTAAATGGGACACAGCAAGCATATATCAGCATCTCCCAGGAGGACTAAAAATATCCCCCAAACCTGTCGGACATCTCCTGCAGTGCCGCATCGGCTGCTGGCAGACAGGTGGGAGCTTTGTTCCTGCTGAATAAAGCAGATATCCATTTAGTGCCTGGAAAAAGGACAAAGCAGCAAACTTTGAGAAATCACCTGATTTTAAATTTAAAAAAAAGGTTCTCCTCTGACACAAGGCAGCCGGCTCGGTCGCCACTTATCTGGGGCAGCAATAAATCTGTTTGTAGCCGTCCAAAGTAAAGCTTCAGTAATCCGCTGCTGAGACAGATCCAACAAATATGCCGTGAGCTCATCCCCATCACAAAACAAAGGCCAGATTAGGGCGCATCATGTCCACTGAAACGGCACGGCGGTCGGCTCACCTGGAAACTTGACTTCCTGCTTTCTGAAAACCCAACAGACAACGCTTCAGCTTTCTCCAGCCTGCTGTTGTCTGTCCTCTCCACTAGAGGGGGTCATTGTCCTTCTGCAGCGCCAGTTCTACCATGCTTGCATTTAGCTTTTCATATCTCTGTTTTTATTTTAGGGTGTTGGTGCATATCATTTTAGGGAAATTCTGTTCTTCAACATGTAGAACCGGAAATATGATGCAATGGTGACACAAGATACAAAAAATAACAACAATCTAACCCTGAGGCGAATTAATCAGAGAGGCATCAGTCAGCCAGTCATCAGAATTTGATCAGATTCTGTCTCTGATTTGTGATCAATGGGTCCAGTCCTGAAAAAAATCAGATTCATACATTTTTTATTCTTCTTTTCAATAAACCCTCCAGATGAAGGGTTTGTGAATAGGGTGGCTCTTACGATGCATCCTTTTTCTGTTTCATTTTAAGCTGCTACCTTTATCATAACTCCAGCACATTTTGCTCGTTTGTGACTTGAAGATGTAAAAACTTTTAATGAAGACGGAGCACAAATCCGTATTGAGCAAATCCTCTGTTCTGAGTGTGTGTGTATAAACATTCACACGGCAGATAGGCATCCGGTTACATGAAGGTGTTTTTTTGTGTTTTTGGCCTGTTCTGTTATAAAAGGCAAAGAAATCAGAGCATTTAAGGAGACGTTGGGTAAATAAAGGACTACAGGGCTTTGGTATAAACCCATACAGGAATAGGTAATTCAAGCAGAGATGCTGTTCTACTATAGACTACGGCTTTAATTATTTAAATTATGAGATATTTTTAGCTGTTGTTTCAAACACCAGTCAGTTTAAATGTCCGTTGATCCTGGCAATACTGAACACTTTGACAGCCTTTTTCCAAGACAGTGTTTGAGCTTGCTTTAAAATCTAGACTGTTCTGGTCTAGCTGTTCTCCAGCAGGCAATTTACGCAGACCCTCCAGGCAGTCTGGGTCTTTGGCTTTGCATTCATCTGTCTTTGATGAGTCTCTCAGAGCCTAGATGTACAAGCTGTCTTCCTGAGCTGCTGGAGTGCCCATTGGCAAACAGCTTGGTCCATTACCACAACCTGGTGGTTGCAGCAATGCATTTTTAAAAGCCAGATGTGTGTACTGTGGCTGTTTATAGAAAGTCTCTATCTGAGCCTTCTTAGTATACATAGCAAAAGACAGGATAAAAAGGCATCTGATAAAAAAAAAAAAAATGATGGGAAAATATAGCCAGCATCGACCAAACAAACAGATTCCTGAATAGACTGGCTCTATGGACAACACAAACTCTATAATTAGTTTAATCGAGCCCGTGCTGATCATTACTGATCCTGATTTCTCCTTGCCGTCCATAGATTATTACATTATATGTTTACGCTTATGCTGTAAAAAGTTTTTCTTCTATTTTAAAACAAAATGATTGAATGAGTGGAAACTTTAAGCTGTGAGTAGCATCTTGCAGCTAGTTCTGCGAGCATCGCTAAAATCGCAGTATTCTCCTCACCTTTACTTCACCTACATTCCACCTTAAATTACATTTTTTAAATTTAAACATACATTTTTTTACTTTTACGTAGTATTTTCTCCTTCTCATAGTTTAACCTGGTTTTGAAAGGCACTGTAAAATGTATAATAAAGGCAGCAGTAACACATTGAGCCTTCCTGTTAGCTGCTAGAAGTCTTGCACTCTATTGCAGCCATGTCTCAGCAAACGGTAGAGAAAGCGGTCTCTGTGGCCGTTTAGATCTAGCCGACTGAACCAAACATTTGAAATCTCTGGGCTTCCTCGCACTTTGAGCCTTAACCGCCCCGTCGATCCTGAAAACAGCTCACTTGGATGCCTGAGGGCGTTGTCGGTGTGAGCGGAGGGAGCTCGGTGTGGTGCGTTCACTGATCGGAAAACAAACCGGGACCCTTTGAGTTTGGCGGCTGATGAGGCGTAAAAACAGCAGACTTCTGCGTGGACCTCTAATGAAGCAGGGCGAGAGCGGAGCTTGGCATGGCGCGGCGCTCTGATAACAACGGGCAGCAAAGTGCCTGATGTCCCAGCAGTGTGTGCTAATGAGCTCCTGTTTTCCCATGGTTGCATGAAGCTTCTGGGGCGCCCTGAAGCAGAGGCGCCTTGTTTTCCTTCTGCCGGCCTCTGCCAGACAACAACAGAAAGCCGCCGCTCAACCACATGTGCTGGTTAATTAGTCAGCTGACTGAAAGGTGAATGATTCTCCCTGTGGGGATGTTTTTCACTGAAAATGCCCAACCCCCCCCCCCCCCCCCCCCCTCACAGCGACGCCATGAAATGCTCCAAGTTGTAAAATCTAATTGTTGGAAGACAGTTATCTGCGTCTGCTTGATGTCTAAAGCTCCATCAAACACTTCAAAGGGCCTTGTTGCGTATTTCTTCTCTTATTAGGCAGCTGAAAAGAAAGATAATTGCACAGAGTTCTGCTTTGAGATGATATGTGGCAAACTGTTTGCAGCAGTGCTTCAAAGCTCGCTTCGTCCCCCGTATCTGCAGACGGTGATGGATCGCTTTAACAGCTGAAAGCAGTCGGCCCTGCTGGAAGTTAGCAGCCTGCTTCCAGCACGCCGCATCCAGGAGGGGCGGTCCGCCTCCCACTGGAGGAAGTCCCTACAGGTTGATCCATGCCCACCCCTCCCATGTCAAACCTGAGCAAGGTTCCCTGGGGGTTTACAGGGTTCTGGTGTCAAGAGTCAGTAGAACGGCTCTGGGTCCTGGCTCACTGCAGCTTCCGTTGTCTTATGGAGCAGTTTTATGCCCCGGCTGGCAGCAGGACCGCGCCAAAAAGAAAGCCTGTCTTTTTAAACGGCGCCACAGCCCTCTTCCAGGAAACCGATACCCCCCACCCCCCCAATTTAAGGTTGGCTGAGGTGTTTTGCGTTGTGGATGTGGGTGCCGCTGCTTTCTGCATGTGATTCAGTCATTGACAAGGGAGCCTTTCACCTCCCACTGACTACTTTAATCTGGAGATTAAACAAGTTCAGCCACAATTGGCTCAGCTTTAGCTTTAAAAAAAGAAATGTTGGCGAAAACAGGAAGCAAAAATACCAACTGAGTGAAAATGAAAGGTTATTTTTACTGCTGATCATTGCTAAAGTGTCTAAACATCATAGAGGCATGAGCCTGGGTGACATTCTCCCAGCATGAGTAAAGATAGTCTAGTTTGCCTGGATGAACACAAAAACGATAAACATACAATTGATAACGTCCCTTTTTTAAAGCATTATCTAAAATAACGTGACATATTGCCTGTAGTGATATCGATAGGATTGATACGGAGGATGGGTTCTCTGCTGGTAGCGCTTAATGATGGCCGTGGTGATGATTGATGTTCGGTCTGTTGCCAACTCAACTAGCATCATCAGTGGTGATGCTGCTGGAGCTCAGGCTGTATGTTCAGGGCGGTCGCCCTTCTGGACGGGTGCCTTCCTGGACAGTGGCATGCAAAAGTATTCAACCCTGAATACACGAGCATACAGGGGCGTTGATATTCAGATTTTTTTGTTCCAGACCCTCACAGAGCTGATATCAGTTCAGGAGTGAAATCTGACCTGCAGCTAAAGAGTCATATGTGGAAACTTGGGACTGATGTTAGCTTGATTTCGTGCTAATCTCAGTCACTTCCTGTTTGACATCTGGGGAGCCGTCTGCGTCACGGGGCTTGGTGGAGGGTTGGTTGAGTCGTAGGAACAGACGGATGGATGCTAAGCGCTGTATTTGGCGGCTGGACCGGCCTCTGCTGGGTTTACTGTGCAGAGGGAACTGCTGGTTGAGCAAAGCCACTAGCTGAACATGCAGCTGATGTAAGTGGCTGCATGCGTTGCAGAAGGAGAGTTTTTCTACCACCTGAAGGAAGCCCAGAAAGCCTCTTCTGAGACTGGAACAGTGCGACTCCCATCAAGCCCTTCATCGCTCTTTAATCCCCAGTTCTCTCCTCTTCATCCTGGGATTGTAGGAGGCGATGAGTGGAAGCTGGTCTTTGACCTGCCGGGCCCGGTTTACGTCACAGAGCGGGTTAAACTCTGTCTGACCTCCACGGAGTCATTTAGAAACGGGCGACGGCAGCACGGGGGGCCGCTGGCTCGTTATCTGTGAAGGGTTGGTGGCCACCGGAGAGGGTGGCGGTCCCATTCCCGCGTGGCTTTGATCCCGGTGCGTTCTGCAGGGACGCAGAGGAACAAAAGCAGCCGCCGATGATAAAACGGCGCCGTCTCTTTGTGCTCGCTCCTCCTCTGGGACCAGAACATGCAGAACCCTCCAAGGATCCCAGTTTGATGATGAATGGGGTTTATTTTGCAGACTGTGACGGTGGGGAATGGGAATCCGCCCTCCCCCTGCAGGTTTATGTAGAGAATAAAGCTTTGTTGAACTTACCCAGTTTACCGTGGAAATACTACGCTGCGGAGTGTTTTGTTTACGCCTGTGACGTAGGCGAGCGCAGCAGCAAGGACTGAGCACTCCGATCAAAGCCCCACAGACGGGGAGGGGGGGGGTGGGAGGCCCCCGGGGTGCTGAGGGAAGAGGAAGAAAGCTTTAAAATGAGAAGGAGAACAGGAAACGCCAACTCTCAGAGGAGACGAGGCTGAGAGGCTGGCTGCTGAGAGGACCGAGATAAAGAATGTCTCTCTGCTGTCACACTGGGTGAAGCGGATAATTACGTGGATAACGTTCCCGTTCTCCTTAAATTCATCCATACAGGAGGGGACAGGTGATTTATACGTTGGAGACAGATTTTTGGTCTAACACCAGTGGTGCTGTTTCCTTCTTAGGAAGAAATGAGCTTTTGTTTCTGGAAATGCTAAGTTCATGGGACTTGAGGGGCCCGTTTAAATCACTGACAACTTTGCTTTTGCCAAGACAAAAAAGTTCTTACAAATAGTGATAATAGTGACAAATAGTGATTAAGTGTTTGGAGCTAAAAATGACCTTTTATAAAAGGATTTCTGAATTTTATTACATTGCCTGAATCCACACTACATAAAACCAGCTGTACCACAAAGGCAGCTATCAGAGGCACACAAAGTGACCCAGG
Organism: Fundulus heteroclitus; assembly: GCF_011125445.2. Lineage (NCBI taxonomy): Eukaryota > Metazoa > Chordata > Actinopteri > Cyprinodontiformes > Fundulidae > Fundulus > Fundulus heteroclitus. Next base: position 1,822,959 of record NC_046378.1, on the reverse strand, counting down.
TGAAAATAAGGGATTGAAGCTTTGCGTGAATCTAACTCAGGGAATTATTTTAGCGCTACAGTTTCAGAGTCAGAATAAGACAACGTTAAAAACTACATTTATGTGACCCCGAGGAAAAAAACACATTTCACCTTTATGTCAGAGTGAAGGAAACATAGAGCCTCTCTTCACGCTGTCTCCACTCCTTTAACCAACGCCTTTTTAATCTGTTCTCTGTTAAAATCAGTCCACAGACTATCGTCATTATTCTTACGTGTTTCTTTACTCTAAACTCGCCTTTAATCTCAAGAGGTTTTGCCAGATTTTCCATCTGACTCCTGAATAATCCCGAGTGTAATCTGTTTGTGTGTATTGTGTTGTGCTTGTCTGATTGTACGCCACACACTGTACAAGCAAACCTGTTATACCTACCACTTTTTTTTAATTATGTGTCTCTCAAGCATTGACAATTTTAAAGCATCGCCATGTGAACCGGCTTTAAGACTCATATCTGAGTCAAAAAGTCAGATTGCAGTCCTTTACAAACTACATATATTATTTAGTCACTGAACGCTCCATCTTTCCATGGCACTGGGTGAGCTTGGTGCTGTTAGCCTGCCAATGTTTACTGCAAGCAGCCTGACTTGGTTCAGTGAAGAGATGAGGAAGACTTTAACTGTTGGCAGAGAGCCGAGGTGTTCCCCCTGTGTGCCGCCGGGACAGCCACCCTTAGCACCAGCCCTGTCAGCTTCTCCTCCGATGATCGCACAGTGGAGGCATGTTGGGGTAGCAGCATCTTTGGTTGTGGGTGTTACCTGCTTTTAAAGGCCGGTGTTTGTTAATCAGTCATTCAGCCCAGCCCTCGGTGGCCTAACCATGCGCCTCATTTGCAGCTCTGAGCTGTACACTGCAAAAAGGGAACCAAAAGTAAGCAAAAATCTCTTGAAATTACTGTATTTTTTTCTTGATTTAAGCAGATAAATAACACTATTTGCCAATGGAATAAGATTTCTTGCACTAAAAATAGGAACAATTAATCTTCATTATCTTATTTCAGGTGCAAGGTATCTAATTATCTTATTTTAGGGGTAAATATACTCATTCCATTGGCAAATAGAGTTATTTAACTGCTCAAATCAAGGTAAAATACACTCATTTCAAGAAAATGTTACTTACTTTTAGTTCTTTTTTGCAGTGTAGGCTTTTACTGAGATCACCATGAGAGGAAGTAGACCCACAACTGGATTATATCTGTCAACAGCAATGTCCGTTTTTGTTTTTTTTAACCGTTTTTTTTTTTTTTTTTTTCAAAAGAAGAATTCTTGGCTTGATTTGGAGACATGTTCCTCTCTCATGACTCTGGGCAAAATTCATATCGGGGGAAATGTAATTTGCCTAAATCTGTCAACGCGTTGCTGACAGAACTGCACTATTTGTGGATGCCAGACATCAAAAGCTGAAGTGGATTCATGTTGTGGCCAACAAAAATCAAGAGGATGAAGGCGTCTGTGCTCTGACTAATCAGCCAGCAGAGCCTGAGGGGGGTCTGGCAGGCAGTCGGAGGAGACTGGTACCATCAGCTTCTCCTCTTCAGGAAGACGAGTGTCGGGATATTTGGAGCGGCCTGATTTCCGGGCCCGTCAAAAGCAGATGTTGCGCAGGAGGACGTGTGGAATTGTAGAGCTGCTGGTAGATGTTTTAATTATGGCTCTTTTGTTCTGTAGGTTGAAACTCTGAAAGGGGTCTTTGACTCCAGTTGGAGGCTAACTGCTCCCAGATTACAGGTTAAAGCTAATGGTGGGGCTGCAGCTGCTAATCATGCAGATGCTCCCTCAGCTCTTATGTAAGGAGCAGATGTCTGGGGCCGGGCTTCAGCTAGCGCTTCAGTTTTAGGAGGAAACGCATTCAGACTTGAATGCTTTGGAACAAAAAGCAGATGAAGTGCTCTGTTAGGAATCACAGCGCTGTCAGGCTGTCCGTCTGCCGCGGAGGGAGCCAGGCGCCAACAGAACCGGATGTGGAGTCTGACAGGTGGGTCGACCCCCACGTGGCGACAGCTGGACAACCAGTCGGACCCCTGAAGCATCAGCGGTGTGTTCGCCCCTCACAGTGGTCTGATGGCCACGGCTCGGGTCATGGTGATAAAATGTCCGGCTCTGCTTCCAGCTGTCGGTCTGGGCTGACCTCACCGTTCATTTCAGTCACCTTTCTGCAGCTCACGGCTCAATTCTTACTTGAATGAGACATTTCTGGGTTTACTCAAGATGACGGAACATTTCTCAAGAAAGGCAAGCAGACTGGACTTACACGGCTGTGAAAAAGTGTTTACTGCCTAACAGACATCTTCTGCTTTTTTGATCCATTTAATAATTATGTTAGACAAAAATAAGTGAGTAAATGCAAAACCTTGTGTGTAAGTGACAATTTAATTTAAGGGAAATAAGCAATCCAGACCAATCTTTTCCATGTATTAAAGGAAATGCCCCATACAGCCCTGTCCACACGGAGATGAGATTAGGTGTATCTGTAAAGGTAATTACCAGACTGTGTCCACATGGACGGCGTGTTGGGAGACGGTAAACGATCATTGTTGAAACCAGGTCCTAGGCTGGATCCATTTCAAAACCATGGCAATAATTTAGCGTATCTACGTGCGAGCTGCATCTTTGTTTAACGATGATGTTGTTGCTTCGCCTCGCTCTGTAACCAGCATGCACCTCACTCTCACAAATAACAACATAGATGCCGCATTTTTACCATGGCTGTTGGTACTATCCTCAGACTCTATTAACAACAGCTCCTAGCTCCTGCTCATTGACCTTTCACGGGGTCGACAGTAAGAACTCTATCGTCGAGAGGAAAGGAGCTTTGGACCGCTGTGCCGAATTCGGACAGCCTTTAACTGCGACATTACGTGATGGAAACATTCGGACCTACAGCCTTCCGAAAATAAACTACAGTGTACACTTTCTTCTCCCCGGACATTTTCGTTGATGTCTGTGAGGTGGGCTGTGTTGATACATCATGTCACGCAAAGGATTGTGGGACACCATAAGGCTCCTTAGCGCTAGTAAGGGACGTTGCGTGGTTCCTAGGCTAAACTAGCCACAGGATTCTTTTCCTACCTCCTTCCTTACTGACTGCACTATCCAGACAGCACTGATCATGGCGACTGGTGACACACTTCTGCTTTGGCTAAAGAGTCCTTACTCTATAAGTGTATTTGAGTGGAGCCTTCCTTTCTAACGAGCACACTCTTATTAGTTGTGCTGTGTCCTCTTGCGTGGACGCACACTTTCTTAATCGTTAATTAAAATTTGCTGTGTTCGTCTCCGTGCGGATGAGGACTAAACCCGAGTCTTTGTATCACCGTGGAGGAATTTAGGCCTGCTCATCTTAGCAGTATGTTTTTATTTCAGACACATGTGAGGGTTTATCTTTGACTGTATGTTTAAGGTCACACCACAGCATCTTAATTGGGTTTAGGTCCAGACTTTGACTAGGCCACTACAAAATCTTCATTTAATTTATTGATTTTTACCATTCAGAGGCAGCCTTGCTGTGTGCTTTGAATCGTTGTGTCACTGGATCAGGCTGGCCACTCTGCAGAGACTCATCACAGTTCAATGTGGTTTCTTTTCCATTAGTGAACAATGGCTGCCCCCCCAAGTCCCAAACCCTGAGAAATGGCATTCTAACTCTTTCCAGGTTGACAGAAGTCAATGACTTTGTTTCGTATCTGTTCTAGACATTCTCTAGATCAGGGCGTGATATATAGCTTTTTACCACCAGCCTACTTGGTGGTCATAGAAGTTCTTTTAAAATGATTTTGACTCTACAGGTCAGGCAGTAATCTGGTTTGGGTTGCTTACTGAAACTAAACAAAAAAGTGGCTCACACTTAATTCATGGGGTTACTTATATTTTCACATTTCAATAAATGAAATCATGTTCTTAAACCAGCTGTGTGTCTTTATTATCTTTGCCGTGTGTGAAAGTATTTTGTTAATTTGAAACATTTAAGTGAGACAAAAACGTCCCAAACACAAAGTATAGCTTTTCTAAGTACTGTTAGTGCAGGTCTCAGTCACCATCCCTATGGATGGCAGTCAGATGTGTACACAGATCAGGCAGCTTGGGTTCAAAAGGCCGCCACACGCTGCGGGGGCTGAACTCGCAACCTTCAAGGCTAGTCTTCCCACTCAGCCACGCCCACTGCAGCAAATGCATCCACTTTCCTGTTTTTATAAAAAAAAAAATTATTTGTTTTGCGTAAATACCTTTATAACATAAATAATCCCGGTCCAAACCCTGCCCACTGCCAGTGTAACCTCTGCAGACTGTGAGGAGTGGTTTAAGGAGCGGACATTAGCTGGCCAGTAATAAAAGCAGGATTTAGGGAGGAACCTTCTCTTTCTCCAGGTTAATGCTGCCACTAATGTTGGTTCTGTTTGAAGTATTTAAACAATGTTTTTTTACCAGATGTTTCTGCTTCCCTGTCATTGTGATCTCCAGGGAGCTACTGGAGAGTTGACTGTTTTAAAGGGGAGGTCAGAAAAGCCCCCCGGTGTTTCTGATTGGACTGTGTTTGCCTCCTTCCTCAGGAGAGGCAGCGTCTGGAGACCATCCTGACCCTCTGCGCCGAGTACAACAAAGGTGAGAGCGCAGGGCTGGACCCCCTGGGCTCGGGAAGGATGGGTTTCCCCGGGAGTCTGAGCGAGTGCTCGGGGCGGCGGCCGTCCGTGGAGAACATCCTCGGGGGAACGCCAACGTCGGCGGCCGCTCTCCGGCTGGCGCAGAGACAGCGGGAGAGCGACGAGGAGAACCTGAAAGAGGAGTGCAGCAGCACGGAGAGCACCCATCAGGAGGTGAGGACGTCTCCTGCTCCCAGCACAGCGGCAGCAGCGCTGCACAATGGAGAGCGACAGGTCAGAGGCCGTGCTTGTTTGCCGTCCCGCTGCATGCCGCCGAGGCGTCGGCCTGCTCAGGCGCCCTGCATGGCTCTGCTGCTGCCGCGCTTTCTGCTGTGTGAGCCGAGGGGATCCAGGGAAGGAGTCCCTGACTTCCTGAGCTAAGGGAAGGGGACGCTTACAGCGCAGCGGAACAATTATCAGCCATGATCATCACAACCAGGGTGCTGTGGTATGAAATGCTTTATTAGCGTTTCAGGCATCATACAAATGCTCTAATTAGGGATTCATGGCTGATTTCCCACCTCTGGGTTTTGAACAGCTGTGGCCTGCAGATGCAGATTTTAGCCCATTCCAAATCCTTCACTGCAAAAAGGGAACTAAAAGTAAGTAACATTTTCTAGAAATTAGTGTATTTTTCATTGATTTGAGCAGGTAAATAAGACCATTTGCCAATGGGATTAGTAGTTCTACCCCTAAAATAAGATATTTAGATATTTTGCACTTGAAATAAGATGATGGAGATGAATTGTTCCTACTTTAAGTGCAAAAATCTTATTCCATTGGCAAATAATCTTATTTACCTGCTTAAATCAAGAAAAAATGCACTCATTTCAAGAATAATTGACTTAATTTTAGTTCCATTTTTGCCGTGTTGACTATTTCTTCCTGGGAGAGCTACTCCAGAGCGCTTGTAGGTGATCCGCCATCAGAGCTGCTGTTGTCGGATCACCATCATGACATGAGTGTGTACAATGTCACAAAGAGGAGAGGTATTTGGTAGGTAATTAATTTTCATTATTTTAATTTGCCATGTATTCGGCCAGTTGGATCGACCGTTGTTACAATCTCCTGATGTAAGGTTTTGCTGAATGAGGTTCTGAAGCTGAAGGGCGCTGGTGCCATTGAAATGATAGAAAGAGAGGAAAGAGTCAGGATAATGTTCCTTAATCCTAATCTGGATTATTACCACAATTTTCAGATAAAGCATAACAATTCTTTATTTGCTGATGTTGAGGCTGTTTCTATGAGAAGCAGAGGTGACATCCCACCGTGTGTGTGTGTGTGTGTGTGTGTGTGTGTGTGTGTGTGTGTGTGTGTGTGTGTGTGTGTGTGTGTGTGTGTGTGTGTGTGTGTGTGTGTAGTCACTGGATGTGACTGTGATCTTAGAATCATCTGATTCTGGGGCGCGGTATTGGCCCAGGGGTTCAGAGGCCTTGCCCGTCAACGGGTTTGGGTCCCAGCAGTGGATCGCTGCCACATGTCTTCACCGTCCCTTTCTTCTCCTTTTCTGTCAATTCACTGATCGAAAGGCAAAGAGTCGGTTCTATAAAACTACTAGAGATGCACCGATCCAGTACCTGGGCTGAGAGTATCCCCCGATAGCCGATCCTGTACTCCTGTTGGATGACTGAACCATACACCATGCTGAAGGCCTCAGGCTCGACATAACCATTGTGAAAAAAAGTCACGGTGCTCGTTAGCGTGGTGCTTTTGGAGGTGCTTATTTAAGTTTATGTGTTGAACTGAGCGTTATCCGGTCCTGGTATGGGATCGGTGCATCTCCAATAACTCCCTGTTGTTCTGGCTGCAGGCTGCAGGCTGAGAGCTGTTTGCTGGATCTCTAGCTCGGCCATGGCGCTGAGGACTGACTGTAGGCCGCTGCTCTGCTCCTGCATGCATGTGGCTCATCATTGATCCACTTTCTTCCATGCATTTATCCATGGTGGTTGTTCTAGTCACTGCTGCAGTATTCCTAAACACTTTGAGCACATTCTTCACACGCTCAGCACTGAAATGTTTGATTGCTGCTAAAACATTTGGCAAATCAGATGTTAAATCTCTTTGTCTTGGAAACTGGATGAATGGCAAATGCTAGATTATTCTTCCTTCCTAAAAAAGAACAAATTGGGATGATGAAGGAAGGAATTGAACTAATATTCCCTGTCTTCATTATTATTGAAGCAGTCCTGCATTTCAAACCTGATCCGTTACCATGACGTCCTGTTACCATGACGTCATGTTTTTATGGGCCTAAACTGGCTCTTTCCCAGGCTCCTCTGGGGTTTTTCTGGTCTGAAATGCAGGAATACATTTCTATTAACAACTGAAATGCTAATCAGATTGTCCATTGAGCTTTCTGACTGTCTCGACTAGGTTAGAGTTGTTCCTAACTTGAGCGTGTCCCTCTCCCCCTGCAGCACGAGGACTCCTCCAGCTCAGGCAGCGCAGGTCGTTCAGAGCTGACTTATCTGGAAGATGAGAGGGTCCGCGTTCTGGCTCGGGTCGACGAGCTCAAAACCCGGCTCACCGAGCTGGAACAGCAACTCCAGGAATCCGAACAAGAGGTGCAATGACGTTTAACCTCGGAGCCCGTTAGCTACTACTCTGTGACGCATTCCTCTCATGGCTCACAGGTTGTGTGTCTCACCCCCCCTCCAGGCGGAGATGGAGCGGGCCCTGCTGCAGGGCGAGACGCAGGCCGAGCTGGAGCACATGGAGGCCGAGACGGACGTGGTCAGTCAGCTGCAGCACAAGCTGGAGGAGATGGAGAGCGCCATCCAGAGGGAGAAGGACAAGGTAAGCAAGGCAGGATTGAAGGCCTGGTTCTTCCAGACACATTCAGGTTCCCAGCAGATGTGTCCACTGCTAACGCTGCTTCAGCCTCTGAACTAGCTCTGTCAGTAGGACTGACGTCTGGCCCACACCCACAGCTCTGCCTTACGCAGCCTTCTGCTCCGCCTCCACCCCGACGTGGAGAACTGAGTACATCCACTGTAACAGCACACAGGCCTAAATGCCTGACCGCCCCGCGTTCACGCACGTTTCTCCGTTTATATGCATGCTCTCTGACCCTGCTAACAAATCATTAAATAAACCCAACTTTAACCCCCTCCCTTCCCCAAGCACCTTCAGACTGCTTGACAAAACCTGTCCCTTTGAGGCGTTCTCTTGGACTTGGCGGTGTAGTGCAATGCCAAAGACCTGCAAATGTGCGCACTCCCTGCGCCGGCCTAGCCTCGTCTGCGTTTCTGCAGCAGCGGATTTGCTACATCCAGAAACATTTAGCATCTCAAAGTTTTGGCATCCCGGTGCAATGATGAATCCTCAGAGGGATTTAGCTCCAGGTTTTTCCCTGAGCAGAAGCGGTGAGCGGTCAAGAGCCGAGCCTCGTGTAGCTTGAGGGCAGTCAGCAGCAGCAGGGGACGTGCCGATCGATCCGTGAGGAGCAACCGGAGCAGCACCAGGACAGCTGATGGGTTTAGCCAGGAGACATCGCATGGGGAGATGTTCTGTGGCTAGTAGACATAGGAGCGTGTTACCATTGTAAGACTGACCTAAACCACTACCAATGCCCGGATAAGCGTATTCATACACCCGCCACTTTCCCCCCACTTTTTCCTCTTCAAGCCTTGTATTTAGCCCTGCATCCATGACCGGTCACTGTGGGGGTCAGACGCACAGGCTGAGCCCGCCGCGCGTTTTCCAGGCCGGTTCCATCAGGCCACAGCTGCTCGTTCCTCGTGTTCACCGTGCCTCAACGGTGGCGTTGGACTCGCCACGCTCCTATAAAAGCCTGTAAAATGTTTGTAGAGCGCACAGCCAACATGGCAGCAGACGATGGCGGCTCCGTCCTGTAGGGTTCTGCCGTTCTCTTCCTGTTTCAGAGCGCTCTGCCGTGTTCCCTGCTGGTTTATTCACCAACGCTGTCAAAGCTCTGAGGCCCTTACAGGACAGCAGGATAAGTCCCTCGCTGTAGAAATATGTAGACCAATAAGGTGAAATCACATGGCTGCACTGGATTTTATTGATGGGTGTTACAGTAAGGGGGGTGAATGCAAACGGGAACGTTCAGGGCATTTAAAGGAGAAGTCCGGTCAAAATCAGAATTCAAACTGCTGAAAGTACTTTAAATATAAAACTACTACATACTGTGCAAAAAATTATATGTTTTTTTAATTATGAATAATTTTCATTTAATCATGTTTATGTGGAGGAATCCATCTTGGTCAAGAATAGTACTGTCACCTCCCATTTTTTGACGTCACTCGGCGGACCTGCTGTTGAGCAAGTTTCAACGCTCTGTTTGTCACGGTGCACTATTTTCCAAGATGGGGACGACTGGTGCTCTGTACGAAGCAGAGAGTGATGAAGTACTTAGTGACAGTGATGGGAGTTCCGTGGAGCTATCATCATCTGATAGCGATATGGATTTTTTTAGAAGAGTTTCTTGATAGAAACCGGACTTTTGACGGAATCCAGCCGTACCTATTTCCAGTGCAAACTCAGTCGGGTCCTACAGTATATATGTATACGTGTGTGTGTGTGTGTGTGTGTGTGTGTGTGTGTGTGTGCGCGCTCCGCCCCAGCACGGCTTTACCGGAGCTGCAGCGGAGCGCACACACACACATACACACAGCGGAGGAGAGATCGCTGAAGTGACTTAAGTTATATATTTGCCCTCTAGTAAATAGGGCAGGTGGTCATTATTGTATAAATATTAAAATACAAAAGCGTTCCAGCACATGCTGGGGCGGAGGGATACCACATCACATGTGGTATCCCTCCGCCCCTCTGCTCGGTGACCATCCCCGCAAATTCTAAATAAAAAATTCTAAAATAAAAAATAACTTACCGAAAATCCTCGTTCTCATGTCATGTTAAAAACAATTCTTCTTCGAAATGGTTGCTGTATATTACGTGTTTTCTCACTGGCTAGAAGGTAGATGGCAAATCCGCTCTGTTCAAGTTTGCAATCCAGCAACGAGCCCGGTGGCTCATGAATCAGAAAGTTGAAATAAGCAATGTTTTTTCTACTTTTACCAGTTGTGTTGGAACATCCAATGGCCATGAATGTCAGTGGTGAAGTCCTCTGGAAATCCGAAAAAATTGTTGATGATCGCAGCTATGTAGAACGGCTCCTATTGACTTTGCATGGAAAGCGGAGAGAAATGCTGTCGCCGCTTCAGCTTTTCCACGCCCCAGGATGTGATGTCAAACGCCCCTTACTGCCCAAATATGGGCAGTAATGTCAGCCCCCATACACAGTGATTCAGACGACAATTTATGTTTTTATTTTCTTATTGATTAAAGATAAGTTCATTAAATAACCACAAACGCATTAGTTTTAGTTATAGCTAATGATACCCTGATTTTTCCTTGTTGACCGGACTTCCCCTTTAAATGATTTTGCGAGGTGCTGTATAATAACTGAAGCTCCCAGCTCTGCCGTTAGTTTATGACGGTCACATGTCGGGTGCTAACCCCTTACAGCTTTTTGTATTTGCATGGTGTGAATTTTGAGCTGTGTGTTTTGTTTTTTTCTCTCTCTCTCTCTCTCTCTCTTCCATCCTCCCCAACGGTCCATCCATCCTGTGTGTGGGTGTGTGTGTGTGTGTGTGTGTGTGTGGTGTCTTTCTAGGAGAGGGCTAATGTTGAGGCCGAGCGCCGGGCCTTGCAGAGACTCCAGGAGGGCTATGCTGAGCTGAAGAACCAGCTTCATAACTGTCCCGAGTCGCTGCGGGAACAGTTGCAGGACCAGCTCAAACGGGTGGGTCTTCTGTGGAGCTGGAGCCGCTCCACCCTGCAGCCTTCTCAACTGCAGCAAACAGCAACAGAAAGTCCAGCTAAAGCCTGTGGTGACGTTATCTGTCAGGGAAGCCCAAAGTAGGGAGCTCTAATTCCTGATTAGTCAGGTGACGGCCAACAGATGCCAGATTGACCCCCTGGTTCCGTAGGTCAAAGGTGACATGACTGCACGACAACAATCAGGTCACTGAGCAGACCCGGCACAGCAATGGTGGAACCTAGGAAGGCTGAGGAGACGATTAACAATGTCATCTAGGGCTGGACGATATGGAAAAAAAGCATATTGATAAAATAGAAATCATATTGATCGATATTGATAATTATCAACAAATTGAAAACATTTATTTTAAGTGCAGCCCTGGCCATTTTATGCTGTTGCTTAGCAACCTATTTTTATATACAAAACACAAACACTGAATTCAAGTCCTGTATTCAACCAACTTTTTACCAAAGTTTTTTTAAAGAGAAAAAATTACGCGTGCTCTCTGAACTCTTTGAAGGGGGCGGAGCTTGGTGACGGAACGTCCCTGCATTTGCGTTTTGTGATTGGTTGGGAGGATGTAATGACTGTAATATTAATCTACATGGCTAGAATGGCTAGAATATTCACCCTTTTTGCTATCATGGATATACGTCTATGGATCAATAACTATTGTTATTGAATTATCGTCCAGCCCTAATGTCATCCAAGCTTTCTTCTTCAATATTACTTGGAGCTTAATGTTTTTTATCTTAGAGTTGATAATTAGCACATGCTCATTATTATAGTTTATTATTATTATTATTATTATAATGATCTTATGGTTTCAGGGAAATGAGATGTTGATAGTTTGATCAGTTTGAGGCCTTATTCACACAGCAGGAAATAATGGCTCAAATGTAGCCGTTACTGCCCGTCTGTTTCTCTAAGCAGCACAAATCCAGTCCCATCACCAGGCACTAAATGCTCTCACTTCATCAGATCGTTGCAGAGCCCAGGCTGGAAAAGTGATAACCAGAGGCTCAAAAATAGTTGAGTCGTCACCACAGTTTGATAGCAAAGCTAAGAGACACCAGTGCTCTCCAGTAGGCTTTCCCTCGCCCGTCCTGTAGCCCCTAGCTGCAGGAAAATCTACTCCCCTTCACCATGTTGCTGCTGGCCTTATGGAGCAGTCAGATCAGGAGCAAAGCTCTATGGCTGCTGTTATCTGGTAAACCAGGGGTGGCTACATGCTGCCCTGCATGCGTGACTGCTCTGCATCCTCACCGTGATTTAACACCGTTCCTGAGACTGCTCACTAATCAATTAACAGTAAGTCCTGTGTGAATCCCCTTTCTTTGCTGGCTCTCACCTCATGGCTGCTTTTATGGAAACCATGACATGGCTCGGTTCGTATTGGTTCTGCATCGCTGGTTCTCCTGCTGGTCATGAAGGTAAACAACGTGGAAGCTCAGTGGGTTTTATGGACAGCCTCACGGGGCCCAGCGGTCAGTTGAGCCCAGTTAGAGAAAATGATGAAAATAGCACGTTTGTCAGATTAGGCTAATTTAAGCTTAAAACGATCAACAATATAAATGCAGTGGTATTATTAATACTACTAAATATACTCCTGCTATTAACAGCAGGATGTGAATTTGGGTTCATTCCCATTGGAGTTTGTTTATGAACAGCTTCTGAATAAATCCGCGATTGAGTTTGGGCCAGGGTTCTGTCGTTAGCCCCCCATTTTAAATCTAATGTATTTACATTTTCCCAGGAAAACAAGCCAATGGCTGTAAAGTCCAAATCATCGCACTTCCACCACCATGCTTGACTCCTGTGATGAGCTGTTTGTGCTGTTTGGCTTTCTGCAAACGTTAAGATGTGTAAATGATGGCTGCGCTGTCTTTAATTTGGCCTAATTCATCCAAAGGAAGTTACAGAAAACTTGAGCTTCATTTAGATGCAACTTTGTAAACTTAAGTGATGCTGCCGTATTCTTTTTTTTATTGGGCGGGGGTGGAGAAAATACAAGTCCTCCTGGTCATTATTTCAAAAAGCAGGTTTCTGTCTGATCCTTGATCAGATAATCCTCTAAATGAGGCTTATATTTTCAACGATGCAGATCTTGGATTTTTAGTGGTTGCTGAAGTTTTTTTCCATCTTGGTGTTTTGTTAAGAAGGGTCTTTGCTGTAGAGCAGCCATGTTTCTGCTTTTATAGAGGTGGTCACTGCATCAGTCCATCATTGCGTTTGATCATCAGCACCAGACTGCTGCTTCTCAGAATCTTAATTTTGGTTTAGTTTGTTTTAAATAATGACGTGACGTGTTGATCTAAAAGTAGCTCATGTTGACACTTGGCTAAAAAGTTTTTAGACCGTTTCAGTTTCTCTCTAAAATAATCTAATATACCAGAATCCAATCGAGCCCAAAGCATCCCTCCTCCACCATGCCTGAAAGCCCTGAGCTGGTTTGGCTTTGCTGTTAACCGCAGCTTCAGACTGACAACTGCAGGCCTTGGTTTAGAACAGGGTCACCTACCTTTTTGAAACTGGGAGCTACTTCATTGGTACCGTGTCACATGAAGGGCTACCAGTACTGACCTTTGAACTAGAAGAGTCAGCTCTCACCAATAACCACATCTGTAATGCTTTTTTTCTTTTTTCTTTTCTTTTTTAGTTATTGTCATGTTTAAATCTATATAAATGTAAGTGTGATTACAAAATTAGAGCAACAGACTAAAATAATGTTTTAGATGCAGCTCACTGGGGGGTTATGATAGTTTTAGAACCGGCTAACCGGCTTAAGGGCTCCACCAATGGGGTCCTAGGGGCCCAGGTGGCCCCTAGGACCCCATTGGTGGTGACCCCTGGTTTAGAGGGCTGCACCAGTGGTTGTCCAGTGTGTCGTTGTATGTTTGTTACCATCATAATGTTCTGATGGGCTCAATCAGGACGGAGAGGCACTGGAGGCAGGGACCAAAAAGTTTGAGGATCTGGAGTTTCAGCAGCTGGAGAGGGAGAGCAGCCTGGAGGAGGAGAGGGAGACCATCAGCCAGCAGCTTCTTCAGGAGAAGGCCGAGTACCACCGCAGCGTGGCCAAGAGGAAGGTGAGGACGCACCGGTGGTGTGTAGGAGGGGGGGAGGGCATTAAACATTGCTGCTCCACACACACCAGCCAGGTTGGCAGCTGCAGCAGGAGACGCTGGGCTTAGTCTGCACTGTTCAGCTGATGAATGACTGCGTTTATACCAGGTTAGAAAAGCTCCGTCACAGCGTGTGTTCAGGGTGGGCTTCTCTTCTTCTCCTGTGCAGGAGAAGGTTTCTGCTCTGGAGAAGCAGGCCAACCAGCTCGGCCAGCAGGCTTCCCAGGAGTGCGAGCGGCTCGCCAAAGATCGGACGCTCACGCTGCAAATGCTCCAAAAGGTACGCAAAGAGCCGCCTGAACGAGGCTAAACTTCGGTCAGGGCAGAAACAACCTCCAAAAACCCGCCGGGAGGAAAGCTAAGCTCTGCTCTGCTCTGCTTTACCAGGAGAAGGAGCGGCTGACGGCTCTAGAGAAGAGATACCACGCCCTGACAGGAGGAAGGAGCTTCCCCAAGTCTTCCTCCACCATGAGAGAGGTGAGTGAGAGGCTGAAGGTTCAGCTCCACACTGCCGCTCATTTCACCCTCATCTCCACTCGGTGCTGCTGGCGTCAGACAGTGGAACGGCTCCAAGGGATCCCTTCTGGGTTCACCGCAGCGTTACTTCTTCTTTTGCTCTAACAGCTGAACCATTTCTGGGAGCACGTCAGGTGTTTTATGCCCATGTTTTTTATTTTCCACTGACTTATGATTAGCTGAATGTTGCTGAAGGCTCCCGTACCTTTACCGCAGCCACTAAAAGCCCCTTCCCCTAACCTGTCGAAACAGGAGGCGCTCCTTATGAGTGGGGCCGAGCTGTTGCTGGGGGACGCCCGCTCCTCCCAGACCTCCCTGTGTGGAGCCTCTCCTTCCTTCCTACAGCCCTCCCCCCTCTGTCAGCTGTTCCCCAGCAGCCCCACAGAGGTAACTAACCTGGTCCCTGCATGCTGCCTCTGCTGTGCCGTGTCCCTCACCCGTCACCAAGCAGCGGCCCGTACTGTGAAACAGGATCGGCACGTTCAGGGCCGGCTTTTTGCCCACCTGGAGCCAAGGATTCACTCTATTTGTAGTTTAAATGAAATTGCCGGTTTTTGGGGTCGGATGAAACGCGGGGCCCTGCTGTAGTGTTCTTGGCCACGTTTTCATACTCCAGCTGCAAACTTCAAAGTATTTCTCTGGAATTATACGTGACTGACCAACTCAAAGTAACGCATAACTAGGAGGTGAATGGAAACGGATACACAGACTGCAAACAAAACGGGTTGCCATACGTTTGTATTCAGCCCACTTTACTCTGATACCCTAAATGAAACCGAGGGCAACCGGTTGTCATCAAGTCGCCCTACTTAGAAAAAGGCGTCCACCTGTGTGTAGTTTAATCTGAGGTTACACCCTCCTGTTCTGTTTCTGGCCTCAGAGGCTTGTGAGAGAATATTAGAGAACAGCAGACAGGTCAGAGAGAAAGTTGTGAGTCAGGTTAAAGCAGGGTCAGGTTCTACATCAACATCACTTTGAACATCTCCCAGAGCTCTGATCAGCCCGTCATCTGCACATGGGGAGAGGGTGGACCACCTGCAGACCTACCAGGAGACGCAGGTCCAGCTAAGCTGACAGGCTGGACCAGGAGGACATTATTCAGAGAAGCAGCCAAATGGGCCATGGTGATGCTGGAGGGGCTGCAAAGAGCCACGGCTCAGGTGGAAGATTCTGCTGATATTACCAGTGTTTTTGGTGCACTCTGGCCTTCTGGGAAAATCGCAAGAAAAAGGCCACTGTTGGAAGAATGTCAGAGGAAGTGAAGTATGCAGCTTAGCCTTGGTCACAGCAAACGTGGAAGAAGAAGGTTTTTGTGATGAGCGGTCTCTAAAGCTGAATGATCTGCACGTTCTGATCCGCTGCTGCGAAGAAAAGGCAGAAAGGTGCAGTGCTAGAAGATTTAATTAGGCCAAAAGGTCGGCGATGTATTATTCTCCTTCCACCGTACTGCTGCACACCCCTTTGTGTTGGTCTGTCACATGAGTTCCCAGCAAGTTTGTGGTTGGAAGGTAAGAAAGTGTAGAAGGTTTAGGAGCTAAGAGCGGTCCGGGTTCCATTCAGACTAGATAAGCATCCCCTTGTTTCACCGGACGTTTAGTCAGTTTCTTTAAAAATCAGTACATAGTTTTATTAGTTCATCTTCTAAGACATCTGATTGGTCTAGAAGCTTTTCCTTTAAACACTCAGAGCAGAATGTTCTCTGTAAAAAGCGCTATGTTGACCCAGCGCTACTGGGAGCGAATCAGCATCAGGATGCTGGAAAGCAGGCGCTGGATGTGAGGTTACCACGCTGATCCTGCTTCATGGTACGCCCTGTTCTACCTGTGGCTCCACACGCAGGCCTGTGCCGTGCTGGTGTTCAGTGTAAACCTGTTGGTTCCCGACCGTAGCACCGGTTGCTGTGACGACCAGCTAAGTGTTGCTGTGTGACCCCCGCTGTGCGTCCGCCACCGGCGATGCTGTGAAAGAAGCACCGTGTCTGTTTCAGAGTGTTTCACCGCCACCAGATTTCATTCACGTGCGGAGCTGCATGTCTGCTCGCTCAAAGCTGTCCGCTGTGAAGCGTGTGTGTGTGTGTGTGTGTGTGTGTGTGTGTGTGTGTGCTGAGGTAATGTTTGTAGAAGGAATAGCCTCTCATTCTGTCTGCCCCTTGCTTCGTGTCGGTGGGGCCTCAGGAGTACGTGAAGCCGTCAGACGTCTATAGGATGCCCGGCCTGCACCGTCGCTCGTTCGCCGTAGATGCTGCGTTAGCCGGCGAGGTACCATCACTCCCTGACTCCTCCCCTTCCTCGTGCTAACTCTTGCTGTGCTCCGTCCCAGTCCCCCCCATCCTTCCATTCATGTGTCATGTTGCTCCCCCTGCTGGCGTGCTGCTGGTCAGACTGACTGTTTTGCTGTGAGCTGCATGAACGTTTGCTGTGAGTTTAGCAGTGTTTCTACGTTAGGACTGATAGATGCATGCTCGATGGAGGCAGTAGTGTTTAGAGTTGCAGTGTGATCGTTGTGGGTGAAAGAGTTGCTGGAAGAGAAATCTGATATCTGTGATGTCGGGTGTGTTTGTTTGGTAGAATCCAGTCTGTTTCCTGTGAGCCGTTTTTTCTTTTTCTTCACCCCTTCGTTTTTGTGGGTGTTCCCCTCCTGCTGCTCATCTCGTCTTGCTGACCTGTCTCTCTCTCTGCACCCCCCCTCCCTCCTCCTGTCCCTGTGCGGGTGCCTCCCCCCTTCATGAAGGAGTATGTGACAGTGGGCCAGTTAAGTCAGATCTATGGGATGCCCAAGGTGGAGTCTTCCCCTACCTCCCCGCTCCGCCAGCCCCTGCACCCCGGAGCAGTAGGCCCCGCCTTCTCCTGCCCCCCCACCCGGCATGGCTCCTCCCTGTCGCTGTCTGTAGAGGTTTGTGTTATCCTCCCATCTTTTTCTCCTCCTCCTGCAGGTCCACTTGTTCAGGAGCGTAAGCAACAGACTCTGAAATGCCTGTATGTTGAGCTAGCTACGGTGAAAAAGAATATTGAAAAGATTTAAGTTGTTTAAAAATCAAACGTAGAACAGAGGACTGTATAGAACACCTTCACTCTACCATAAAATAGCTTATTTATGTGTGGAAACCCTTTAGTAGTGCTACGTAACCCCCCCAGAAGCTGCTGTCGCAGTGCGTTCCCTTGATAAAACCCCCAGAAGAGCTCAGCCTGTCAGCATACTATATATATTAAAATCTATGAGCATGCAGGGGGAATGGTGTGGAGAAGAAGGAAGAGACTTCTGGAACCACGTCCTTTGGAAAGATCAGCCCAACGTAGAGATGTCTGATACAGGCCCATGAGTGGAGAAACAGTCCAGCACAGGGGTGGAGGGATCAGGATTTGGGCTTATTTTGCTGTTACAGAACTTTACCACTGAGGCGGCCCCTGGATGCTTGCACGTTGTATGTTCCAGAAACGACCAGGAAGTGTCGTCCAACGGGACAAAGACCCCAGAACAGCGGTGAATCTAGAGCAGGATGATTGAAAAACCCAAGGTGTTGTAAAGTCCAGGTCCAGACTTCAGCCTGATGATGATGATGATGATGATGATGATGATGATGATGATGATGATGATGATGATGATGATGGAGTGTTTTCCTGGACTACAGGGCAGCAGTAGATGGTGGGAGAACCAGCCTCCTACCTCCTGGTCCTGCTGCCTCCATCCTTCAAACAATGTTTCTCATTCCACTTCTGTCCAATACAAACGCTTTGAATGGATCACATTAACCACTAGCTCACAGGAACCTTTTCCATAACCCTTGAAGTCTATCAGAACTAAACCTTGGGAAGTTCTCAGTCAATGATCCACCATCTCTTCGCCTACGGGTCTCTAAAGCTCTCCTGCCTAATCAAAGGTTTGTTTCAGTCTCATCCACTGCTGGAGCTCTGAAAACTGGTTTGATAAATACCACGGGACATGAAGAGCGCTTCTCTGGATGGTTGGAATGGCATTACCCTAATGGGCCGCTCAAATATTCTTAAAGTCTGCGTTCACCAGCAGAATAATCTGGGGAGGAAAATGGAAAACACTCTAATGATTTGTGTGGAAAACTGGGTTGTTTCAGCAGAACCATCAAATGAAAGTACAGGAATGTAAATGAGAGATGCAACAGCTGCAGGGTATGGAGCACAGTGCAGCAGTTAGGAATAAAGCTAACCTTAATTGCAGCTTTTGAGTGTGCATGAAACACATTTCAGGCCTATTTCTGCCTTCTTTCAGTGCTTTCTAATGTTTTCCTCTGCTTTCCTCTCTGCCTTCCTCTGATTTGCACCTTGTTCCTCCTCTGTCGGCTGCTCATCTTTTTTGCTCTCCAGCTCCAGTCTGAGGCCAGCAGGTCTCAACTGCCCAAGCTAGATTTAGAGCAGTGGTACCAGGAGCTGATGGCCGGCTCCACGCAGCTCGGTGCACCCGCTCTGCCGGCCAAGTCGCCGTCAGGCCGCAGAGCTGTGCTGCAGGTAGACGCTCTTCTTTAATCTTTCTTTCCCCACTTTCTGCTATGTTTCCTGTGCTGCCAGCCTTCCCCATCCTGTTGACTCAATTTAGAAGCCAGCTCTGTATTTGTGTGTGTCCCATATCTGTGTTGTACTTCTCACTATAGAGCTGGAATAATGAAAGAATAGACTTTTTGTGTCTGCCAGGCCCGGCTTATGCCAACGTGATTAAAGGCATCTAACACCTAAACATGTCTAACATCTAACGTGTGGAGCTACCCTGTTCTTTTCCTCAAATGCGAGGAAATATTTACCGTGTTAAAAGTTTTGATAAGTTACCAGAGATTCCAAGTTCCTCACTAATCCTCCTCCAGGCAAGGTCCTTTCTATTACTGTCTCTGGTATGTTAGCTAAACAGATCCTAGGTGGGCATAAACAGAGACAATAGGTTTGTCCTTCATTGTTGACTTCCGGGTTTTAAATGGTCCTTCTGTTCCCGTTGTAAAATCCACCATTACGTCCATAGCAGAGTCTCTGATTGGTTTCTCCGCATCTAGCAGCAAAAGCTCAGACTTTCCAACTGTAGCGTCTGCCGCTTTGGACGCTCAGGTGCTTGAAATCTCAAAATATGCTGCACCTGACGGGCGAAACGCGCCGCCGGACTTCTCGACGCCCCTAGATGCACGTCCACCATAGACTTTATATGTAAACCAGACGCCCCTGATGCCCAAATTGCATTTGATCTGAACGCAGTAAAAGACCCGCCATTAACATGCAACCTGAGCAGTTCAGATACAAGTGGACGTCTTTAAGCATGACCTGATCTGAGTTATCAGCTGTCAGGTACACTTCACAAAGAAAGAAAACCATGTCACACAGTGGGCTGTAGGCCGAATAAAAAACAACATGAGGGAGTTTACTGATTTCAATAACTCACGTGTCAAAATCAGTGAAAAGGAAGACTTGAACCTTTAAAATTTCACCTCAGTAGACGGCTCTCCTGCTATAGAATACACATCATTGTGAATATTTGCACTGCTTGTGCAGAAAGGTGAGATGAGCTGCAAGCGACCTCTGGTTCTTGTTCTGAGATAGGAAAAGCACATTTTCTAAATTGATGTTGGTGTTTAGTGAAAGCAGCTCTGAAAACAATCAAAACTCATTAACTCATCGATATTATCCTTACAGGGACACCTTTGTGCAACAACACATTTAGATACAGTTTCAAAACGGCTCATATATTCTGTTCCTATGGTTTGAAGTCCTTTTAATGCTACACCACTCCTTGCACACGTGTTACCTGTTAACAAGAAAGACAAATTGAGCTCAAAACCGTGAACAATCATGGCTTGGAAACTAAAGAAGCAACCCACCTCACGATTTTAAAACCCACCGTTAGCGAGCTAACGTAGCATGTCTGTTAAGCAGCCAACTGGAGGCCGGCTATCTGAGCAGAGAGCCGGTCTAACTAGCTGCTGTCATCTAGTTGTTCTCCCAGTGTTTGTCTGTAGCAGCAAAATGTTAAAAGGGTCTAATATTCTGCACTCTATTAGTTTTGGCGAGTGCTAAGGTGTCCCCTGGGCTGCGCACAGCTAGCATGCCCAGGTGCTGCGCATAGCTAGCATGAAGCTAGAAAGCTCAGGTTCTGTAGATCTGACATGTTTCACAAACAGCCCAGCATGTTGACTGGATGCTAACAATGAAAAAAACATTGCCTAAATGAGGCTGCCCACCTGATCACATTTCTTTCAGTTTAGGACTAAATAAAAACGCATTTTAGGAAAACAAAATAAACCCTTTGTTTTCCTGTAACACTTTAGCTGAGGTGACCTGCAACACTCGGGTATTTCAGCAGATAGTCCAGGTTACAGTTTTAGGTATTGGAAAATAAATCGCTCCTTTGTAAGGAATGTGGAATTTATGTGCTTATAGTAAAAGACTTCAGAGAGCTTCAGCTTGACTGAGCGTTGATGCTTTAGCTCTTGGAAATGCTTTTTGGCTTCATCCATGCAGTTCAGATCCTGGTCTCTCTGTGCTACCGTTAACATTTCCCTCAAGGGAAACTCTTTCTCCAGCCTTGGCTGTTAGATCCCTGCATTTGTTATTGTCTATAACTGGATTCACATAATAATGGTGCTTCACCATTTTAACCACATTGTTCTTGCGGCTCATTTGTGTTCAGTTTTCCATCTAACAGAGCTCCCCTCTGCCATGACATGAGATTATTCAGTATTCTGCTGCCACTTCCTGACGTTTGTTGCTTTGCTTCTTTCTCAGGTTTTTCGCTCTAAGCTGGACAGCGATCCTGGCCTTCCTCTCCACCAGTCAAAGTCAGGCTCCTCGTCCCCTCTGCAGCATGGAGCAGCGACGCTGGGGCGCAACTCGAGCTCCAAGGTACGCTGGCTGGCCACTTTCGGGACAAATCTTTCTCCAAGAGGTCAAGTGTGGTGTGTTTACCCTGCGTTGTCTGACCCAGCAGAGCCCCCTGCTGGCAGCCGGCAGCACCGGAAGCCTGCCGAGGAACCTGGCCGCGACTCTCCAGGACATCGAGACCAAGAGACAGATCGCTCTGCAGCAGAAAGGTAACAAGCTTCACGTGTGATAGTTTTGAAACATGTTATATCTTACAAACTGAATTTCTGGTGGCTGTGCAGATCAGACATGATATGGAGAATTATGAAAGATCAATTTAGTATCAAAGAAATGTTGAATGTTTTATTATTCACCCTTTTAAGTCGCTGAGTGGGTATTCAGATCTGACGGGTCTCCTGGGTACCGTCTGCATCATTCTGGCTGCTCATGCACAGCTTTACAGAGGGGAGGAGGTGGAGACATGGTGGAGCTGGAAGAGGAGGGTCGACCGGGGTTGGCTGTTTTAACCATCTGCTTCTCTTCCCTGAGCTGGATGCATGCGTGGTCTCAGCTCCCTGCATGCGTGACTAAGTGGATCAGAGCGAAGCAGTCTGTGCGTTTCATTTAGCCCACCCACTGCTGCCGGGTCTGAAAGATAGTGCTGCTCAGATCTGTCTCCGTCTGCAGTCCAGCCATTCTCATGTTTGTGACTTGTGTCCCCCGGCGGCGCTGCACCACAGACAGAACTCCTTAAAGGAAAGCTCAGCAGGCAGATGAGGCACCGTGTCCAGGCGTGGATATTCAGCTCTAATCCTTTCTCTGTTTCCCTCCCTGTGTTCGTCTGCTGTTTCTGAGAATCACGAGCTGCATCTGAAATGAACCAATAGTAAATAATAACACCCTTCACGTTTCTTCACATTTTTGTCACATGATTCTCCAGACTTTATTTTATGTGATAGACCACACCATATAGCACGTAAATGTAGCATGGAAGGGGAAATGCTTTGCCAGTTAGCTTTGCAAATAAAAACCCTGAAGTGTGGCTTGCATTTGTGTTCAGCCTAATTCCTGTGTACAGCTGAGAGGTGAACCGTCCCCACTGTGAAACACGGTGGTGGGAGGATGATGCTGGGGAGATCCTTTTCTCCAGCAGGGGGCGCTGGTTTAAGTCAAAAACCTTGTAAAGGCTCCTTCAGGAGGAAAATGACCCTAAACATGCTGCCATCTACAAGGGTAGAGTTTGGATCATCAAGTGTTGTAACGGCCTAGTCAAAGGCCAGACCTGATAAACCTAACACTCTTTGTTAAGAGCTGAAGGTTGGTGAAGGATCTTGTTTAGAGGTACTGCAGTATAAGGGAGTCAAACTCACACCGTGCCACTGGGATCGTTTTCCTTGCGCTTCACATGTTTACTCTACTCTGCGTTGGTCTGTGAAATACAATCAGAATCCAACACATTAGTTCCATCAGTATGCAGCTCTGCGCTCTACAAACACATATACTGGTGTTTATATAAATGAGAGCAGCCTTTGTTACGATCTGCCTAATTAATGAACAGAAAAGCAGACAAACTGTTTAAAGCTAGAATAACAAAGCAGGCAGCCAATCAGCATCCAGTCTGCCGGCTTCAACATAACAAAGCCCAAACCCCGCATGTGGCGTAATAATGATTAAAATCCCGGTCCTGTCCTGCAGCTCATCCAGTCTGACATCTTACCTCTGTTGATTTATCCATCAAAGGTAACATTTACACAACCTGACGGCGCTGCTGTTCGTTTCAGGGCCGCACCTTCATCCCTCTCCTCCCTCCCTGGCGTATCATTAAATCTTCTCGCAGCTAATAATGAAAAAAAAAAATCTTTTTATCTTTTCTGTGTAACATGAATCCTGCTTCTTCTTCCATCAATCTTCCATGAACGCTCCTTCTGCTGGAGAATAATGCATGTTCACATAAGTCCGCTGCAGCTTTGGAGCCGAGCTCCTTTCAGATGGATCGGCCTGTTTTCAGCTGGAGGTCAATATTCTGCTTCTGCTTCTGTGGGGCTTTGAGCTTGAGATGCTGAGCACATAGCCGTGCGTCTGGCGTATGATTTTCATCCGTAGGTTTTGGACCTGGCTGGTTGAGGTGCAGCAGATGCCTTCAGGTCTGTGTGGACCGACCAGAGCAGCCGATTTGTTAGGAAGGTGGCTCATTGTCCCGTTCTCCATCTAAACTCCACCCAGGACCGAGACATTGACGATGTCCCCTCCTCCTCCTCCTCTTCCTCTCAGGTCAGCAGGTGATCGAGGAGCAGCGCCGTCGTCTGGCCGAGCTCAAACAGAGAGCTGCGGCCGAGGCTCAGTGCCAGTGGGAGGCGCTGCATGGCTCCCAGCCTCACCTCGGAAGCTCCTCGTCCTCCTCTTACTCCCCCATCATGGCCAACAGTCCCACCCTGAGCCACAACTCCTCCGGCCCCCCTCCAATGGTGCACCACTCCATCCTGCACCACCACCCGCCGTCAGCCGGAGAGCAGCCCTACGACACCCTGAGCCTGGAGAGCTCCGACAGCATGGACACCAGCGTGTCCACGGGGAACAACTCGGCCTGCTCGCCTGACAACATGTCCGGGTGGGTACCACAGAAAAACACACCGAAACCTGAAGCTGCCCGTGACGGCTCGCTCCTGAAGCGCGCTTTTAACGGAAGACGGGATAAAGCATCCCAGAAATCATCTTTACATGCCAGATTGTAAACGGTCTCATCACGCTTTTGAAGCTCTGATTTAAAAATGGTGTAATGAATCATTTGCATCTGTTCGATTGAAAACAGCAATTTACATAATTTTGTTATTCATATACATAACAATCAGCCATAACATTATGACTACCAGACCAAGTTGGGGTTATTTGGGAACCTATTTAAAACATACCAGATTTTTCGGACTATAAGGTGCACCTCAAATCCTTAATTATTCTCAAAAATGTATGGTAGTCTGGTGTGCCTTTGTATATGATTAAAGTTGTGCTTACTGAGTGATTTTATGTAGTACACTGAGCTCAAAAATCTGGTAAAATGTGTAAGTATGACTTTGGTAAGCAATGAAGCCACACCGCTCAATGGATATTCGGAGCTTTACGGTACACTGCATAGACATTACATACGTAGACGCCTCGTTGGGCGGGTTCTGCAGATGCTGCGGATGAGTCAGAGCGTCCGCCATGTTGAATGTGGCAAATCTGCTGTTAGACTCAGACACTTAAACAGTATTAGGGGGACTTTAATAAATCAACTCTACTGAATCCGGTTCCGTTTATGTAGCGCCGGTCCACAAACGGATCCAGGTCTGATCCTATTACATGGAATCACAATTCTATATGCATCGATCCAGTTCATTTCAGTCCAATCGTATAATTACATTTAAAGATTTAATTCAAGCGTAACTCTAATACAGTCCAAGTTAGATCATCATAGGATGATCAGCAGGTGGGATCCACTTGTGGTTTGGCAGCAGATGCTCAGCTTGAACAAGCACGTGGTCATGGTGGAGAGGAACCACCCCCTTCAACAGTGAGAAACCTGCAGCAGAACCAGGGATCAAACATGCAGCAGTGCTCTTACCTGAAACAATGTACCGACTCCAGAAACCCAAACTTCCACACAAGCCATCATCTTAGAAGATTTCTTTATTTAAAGATGGGCTTCTTGGATATATCTTTTTCAAAATCTTGAAGGTTTTTATGGCCTAAACTGTATCAGTTTAGGCCATAAAAACTGGGCGATAAATCTATTTAACTTACAATTTTCTAAGATTTGATTCTTTGAAAATCAGGATTTTATTTAGCCAGTGCACTCATTGGGCTTCCATGAAGAGAATAGCATGCATTGCTGATCATAATAGTAATTAGTAATTTGAACTTTATTGATCTCACAATGGACAGATTCACTTCTGCATTTAACACATCCCCTTGGGTAGCAGTGGGCTGCCACTAAAGCCCCATTTACACTGCTCTTTTTTTTTTAACCGTGCCGAGAACAGTCAGAGCTCTGTAGCTGAGATAACTATCGAGTGTAAATGGATCGCAAACTGAACTGCACCGTGCCAGACACAACCGAACCTCACTAAACCTAGTACCAGTTCGACAGGTGGGCTCGGCCCGGTTTGTCAGTGGCTCGGTTCTCTGATAACAAAGAGCGCATGAGCAGACCGCATCATCTCCTTTCAGTCAGAAATTTCAGACATTGATAAAAATACTAGCTTCCCTACCTTGCCACACAGTTTCCAGTGATGATTCTGCTTAGCAGTGTGATGAACCTCAGCGTCTGTCGTTGTTTCCTGCTTCTGTAAGCCCTGATTAGACGTTTGTTTGTCTTATCCATGTCCCAAAAGCTGACTCTGTCAAGTAAATTTACCAAAGGTTTCCTTCTTCGCCTGACTCTCCGCAAACACCGAAATATCACAATTATAACGAATTATAACTTCCTGAATGTTACGGGCGCCGCCATTTTTATTTGCTTGAGTCCCTCCTTCAATCCTAGAGAGCAGTAGTACCGTAGATCGTCACTAGGAGGCGAGGAACCGTGCTAGTGTTATGTGTAAATGGTCGTCAGAACCAAGCTCGGCACGGTTAACTGATCCAAGCTCGGTCCGAACTCAGCATGGATCAGTTAAAAAAGGGTATTATAGATGGAGCTTATGCAGCGCCCAGGGAGCAGTCTGGGGTTAAGGGTCTTGCTCAGGGACCTAGAGTGGCAGTCTATGGGAGTTTAAACTTAGAACCTCCGGGACCCAAGTACAACTCTAACCACTAGGCCACCACTCCCAATATGTTCAGAGATCATATTGTCAAAATACTGTAAAGAGGAAACCTTTATTAACCATAAGGTATGAGGTACTTGAATTTTTAATTTTAAGTTAGCTTGAATTTTATACAAGTGAAGTTAAGCATGTTCTTAGCTCATGGTGTAAAACCACTAGCAGCAAACAATTTGCTATATTTTCATCTTGTTTTATCAGCATGTTCCACAGCTTGTATTTAGTTCTACTTTGAATTCAGGTCAACTCCCAGACGAAATGCTTGATATAAAAGCAAGTTTTTAAAATAATTTCTTTATTTAGTTTTGTAAGATAAAAGAGGGAGGAAAAAAACAATAATTGGATTTGGTATAATAATTGTTTAGGTTTAATTTTTAGGCCCTATCGCCAAGCCATACAGGGAAGGTGGAAAAACAAAATGTAAACTTGCTAAGAAGCTTCTAACGGGATAAAATGATCGTTACGAGTTGGAAACTCCAGCGAAAACTTGTACATTTTAGACGTAAACCCCCAGGTTGGTATTGTGTTTCCAGAGAGGGTGATGTTGTAGCGGGCGGCCCGCGCTCATATGATTGTTGTAGGAATCCCGTTGACGTGTTGCATCAAGCTACGCGCGCCGACAGACGGGTAAACAGCCAGAAGGCACGGGTTGATCTGGATGCAGCTTGGCAGACATGCAGACCAGTGATGGATATGCAAATGATCTGATTCACAAGGAGCCCCCCGAAATAAAATCTGGATGCCAGAAGCACGTCTTCCCTGCAGCAGTTCTATGCAATATTTACCTGTTGTTTTTGTCCAAGTTACAAAGATGCCTCCAGGCTGACAGAAGAGCTGGACGCAACTCCAGAACCTCAGGTTAGGACGCCCCCCCCCTACCCCCCTGCTGCTTTAGGCTAATGTTTGAACTACTAAAATGAGATGCTAACACACAGAGACACGTGCAAACACAATCAGGAAACCCGTGTGGACAGCCAGCTTTAGGCCCACGCAGCAGGGATGGAGGGGAGGCGGGGCGCCAGCGGCTCCTCTTCCACTTGGTGTGTTCTCTGACAAATGAGTGGCCTCATAATGGCCTGCTGATCAATACCGCCCTGCTGATGAAAGACTCATAGTTATTGCTGTGATTCCACTTTTGTTAAAGATCCATTCTGACGCGTCAGTTCTCTAAAGGTGTGAAATGGTTCTGGAAACCACCGGCTGCTACCTGTGTGTGCTGGTCAGGGTGTGACGCGCTAACCATGTCGCTGTGTCTGCCTGCAGCGTCGGAGCCGGGGACGTGCTGAAGATCGAGGAGATGGAGAAAATGCTGAAGGAGGCGCAGCTGGAGAAAGCCAGACTTATTGAGTCGCGGGTAAGCTCAAACCTGAATCCATCCTCAGTGACGGATGAGCCTGTGCCGATCGCTCATCGATGGCTTTGAACAGAGCTGGCGCATGGAAACAGAAGGGCCGCTGACGGTCTTTTATTCATTTGGCCTTCGACTGTCTCTACTTTTGTGCTTCGATGAAGAAGCTCGGGTCATTATAGATGGTTCGATCCATTTTTCTGTTCACAGTCTCTGCCTATTTTAATGCCTTAGATGCGACTTTATCGCCGTCCACAGAGCCTTACTGTCCTGCTCAGAGACTGATTTAACACCCACAATGCCTTGCAGAGGTGTTCATAGCCCTAGAACCTTTTTCTGGGATTTGATTTGCTATAGCAAAGCAAAGTGGTGCATAATGGCGAAGTGGAAGGAAAACTTTAGAGGGTTTTCAAAACTTGTTTAGAAATACGGATCTGAAAAGTGTGGCGTGCATTTGTATTCCGCCAACAGCCCTAAGTAGAACCTGTTTCATCCCCTAATTAGTAAACAGAACCAGCCCCATGTGTAATGGAGTCTTGGTGTAGATCCAGCCGATGTGTGCGGTCCCAGAGGGTTGTTGGAGAACATTAAACACAGCTGTGAAGGAGTTTGTAGCATGGCCGGGTTCTAAAACCACTTCTTCACTTAACCGGGGCTGCAGAGCCACCAGTGACTCTTTAGGCCCTCCACTGTGGTTTCTGGTAACTTTGGCCCAATTGATAATGATATGAGCATTATTTTTAAATTTGAAAATAATTTCTTTAAAACTGCTTGCCTTAGCAGTAATCGTTTCCTTTTCTGTAAAAGTTGGGGATTTATTTATTTTAAAAACTAAAAGTAAACCGAATACTGTTTGTCCTTCTTTTATAATTTTCAAGAAATGTCCTGTAGTAAATATAAAGATAAGCTGTTTAGTTTTGAAGGGTCCTGTAGCCTTTATGGCTCTGAACTGATATTGTTTAGCTGGACCGAAGGCAGAAAATCCTCTACAGGCTGTAAACCTGCTGACCCCTGGCCTGGCAGGCCAAGGCAGGATTAATCAGAGAGGCAGGCAGGAGGACCAGTACGCTGGAGGAGCTGCAGAGGTTCACAGCTCAGGTGGGACAATCTGACGGGATAACTACTAGCTGTGCGCTCCACAAATCTGACTAAAAACGTTGAAAGGAAACTTCCCACTGAGCGTTTAAAGGACTGAATTCAGACATCACTGCGGTCTTTATGGTGAAAAGCATGCATCGTTTTCCTTCTACTTCAGTTATTTGCTCCTTTGTTCTGCTGTTGTCCTGTAGCTAGTGTCTGGAAAGTGATAGAGCTGTGATGTCAGAACATTTTAGTTTCACATGTTTGTGAAGATACGAAGACCAGCAGAGATTTGTCATCATTTAGGGGGGGGGATCAGAAGAAATCATGTCCAGCATGCCGCCCCTGTAAAGCATTCAGCTCCTGACGCCATCCACAGAGCCGGTTCTTTAAGCGCCGCTGCTTGTTGAATCGACTGCTGCGGTACAGTTGCTCCGAGGTCAGCACCGGGAGTCTGTGGACAGC
This sequence comes from Fundulus heteroclitus, assembly GCF_011125445.2. Lineage (NCBI taxonomy): Eukaryota > Metazoa > Chordata > Actinopteri > Cyprinodontiformes > Fundulidae > Fundulus > Fundulus heteroclitus. Next base: position 1,794,369 of record NC_046378.1, on the reverse strand, counting down.
TCCCAGCAGGGGAGCATGTACATAAATATATGCATGTGGTGCGGACCAGAAAAAAAAAAAAAAAAGAATCCTGTATGCTCTGCAAAGCCGTTCCGGAGATCAAATAAAATGTAATGAATGCACCCCCCCCCCACCCCCAACCCCACAGGAGCGAGAGAGCCTGGCTCGCCGTCAGATGCTGGAGGAGGAGAGGAGGAGGAGGGAGGAGGCCGAGAAGAGACTACAGGATGAAACTTTCCACAGGCAGCAGCTTGTGGAGAAGGAGGTCAAGATGAGGTCCAAGAACTTTTCTCAGGTCAGTAAAAGGAAACGCATCAGTCTGCCTGAAGGGTCTGAGTCTGAATGACAGGGACAGAGGTCTGAGAGGGAAGGTCCGACTGGGATCCGACCTCTTCATCGTCCCCTATTAAAGCAGGGAACAAAACCTTAATGGTTTTAAATGTTTTTACCAAAAACAGTATGGCATTCATTTGTGCTCAGCCCCTTGACTCAACACCTTGTAGAGCACCGTCTGCTGCAGCTGCAGGTCTTTGTCTCCATCAGCGCTGCATGTCTACAGACTGAATCTATCTGCCTGCTGCTCTCTGCAGTGCGCCTCTAGCTCAGTCAGATTGGATGGAGAGCATCTGTTAGCTTCAGTTTCAAAGTCTTTCCTCAGATCCTGCCGGTTGGGTTTAAATTGGATTGGAAGGAGTGATTTAGATCCGGTCTTTGACTAGGCCACGCTAAAACACAGCATGTTTTGACGGTCTGGCTGGCTTTCCATGTTGCATGAGATCAGATAAGTTGTTCATGCTGTTTGATATAGCAGTGTCAGAGGAGAGGGGAATAAATCACAAATGCTTGCCATAATACGAGCTAGTGTTGGTGTGGGGGTCTGAAGGTTGAATAAGGACTGCTCTCATCTGTCCAAAGCACATTCTTCCACGTGTTTGCAGGAATGCTATAGCACTGCAGTGGAAACCTGTGGAAGAATATCTCCATGTCACAATCTTCTGCAGCCGAACAGTCCTCCAGCTTTGCTGTCTGTCCAGGCCCGGCCCATGACCCGCTACCTGCCCATCAGGAGGGAGGAGTTTGACCTGCGCTCGCACGTTGAGTCCTCGGGCCACAGCGTAGAGACGTGCTACCACGTCATCCTCACAGAGAAGATGTGCAAGGGCTACCTGGTGAAGATGGGAGGCAAGATCAAGTCCTGGAAGAAGCGTTGGTTTGTGTTCGACCGCCTCAAGAGGACCTTCTCCTACTACGTTGGTAAGACATCAGTCTGCTCTCGTCATGGCTGTTCTTCTACCAAACTTCCTGAAACTGAGAACTACTTCATCCTGTACTGTGTCATGCGAAGGGCTACCTGTACTGACCTTTGAAATACAAGAGGCCAAGCTGACCTTAGCTTTACGCAGTATAAATATGTTTTAAATGCTTTGTCATTTTGAAATCTCTGTAAATACAGGTATAATTAAAAAGGAAGAACAATTGAATAAAATAGTATTTTAAATGCAGCTCACTGGAGGATTGTGAGGATTTATTTGACCACATATGGTCCTGGGGGGCTACTTGGGGTCCATGTGACCCCTGTTCTACACAATCTACAAGAATGATGCTTGGAAAGCACACCTTCCTTACTGCAAAAACGGATCTAAAAATAAGTAATACGTTCTTAAATGTTACAAAAGTATTTTGACCCCTAAAATAAGATAATTAGATAACCTGCACTTGAAATAAGATGATGGAGATGAGTTGTTCCTATTTTAAGTTCTTAATCCAAAAATCTTATTCCATTGGCAAATCATCTTATTTATGTGCTCAAATCAAGGACAAATACACTAATTTTAAAGAACATTTTACTTATTTGTAGTTCCGTTTTTGCAGTGCTGTTCTTTGTAATGTTGACAGCTTCCTGGCCGACCTGCCAGTGTTGATCCCTTAGTGCTAATCAGCTCTGAAGGGAGTCCTGGGCTGAGAAACAGAAAGCATTTGGTTTGGGAAGGAAGTCCGCTCCCCTCCTCCGATCAGTGGTTGGTCCTGGTTCTGAAACTCCTGAACCAGGACCAGCTGTGTGGCAGCTGGGTGGAAAGTTCTTGCAGATTTTCCTTTTTAAAGAAGCATTCTTCCAGTTGGTGAAGATCAGACTCCACCGGCTGACTTCCTGTTTCAGGGATTACAATCCATCTCTTATGGTGCATTCAGACCGAATGCGGCGTCCGTGAAATTTCCACCTGCACCGCGCGGTGTTGACCGCTGTATGTTTCACGTGCACAGTGGCTTCACCGCGTCATCATAAAGGAGAAGCTGTCATCCGCTTATCGATTTAACTCAACATGGCAGACCAGGATTTTACCGGGAGTCACGGTGCTGCATTTAATGGGGAAAGCAGAACAACGGCGCCGGCGTTCCTGCTATGGAGCGCAGACAGAAGCAGAGCAAGAGGTCTAGAGACAGATTATCCAACCCGCCCACAGAAGCGGCGCCTGGTTGGTCCGGTTCAGGAGCTACGAGAGGAAAATGAATGATGGATGACTAACAGTTCTTTTAAGGGCTAAATTAAAACGGCTTTTTTCAAAGCCACCCACAAACCTTCGGAACAGTTCAGTCTTTATATTTTTTAGACCATCAAAAGTGGAAGCAGAACCCATATAGCAGGTTGTTTTAATGTTGCTTTCTCTGTTTGCTTCTGTCAGCACTCAGATTCTGAATCTTTAGATTCTCAGAAAAGGTTCCCCCCCCCCAGAGACGGAGGGAGCCGAGTATTGGTGTCTTACTGGTTCTGGTTCCAGTAAAGGGTCAGCCGCCTGTCTTATTCTGAACAGCTCTGCAGGGAAGGAAGAGAACCGTCAGCATGGTAAAGCTGAGGATCTCTGCAAACAGACGGCCTAATATCAACATCCTAGTTTATCACCACTGCGTAAACTAGAAGCAGCTTCTGCAGACGTCTCCCAGTCCCAGCCAGCTGAAATCTCCGTTTCACTCATGGTTTCATCCTCCCGTCAGAACCGGTTCTGGGTGGGAAGAAGCGTCTGGAAGTGCTCAGCTCTCTGGCCAGCGGGTCAGATCAGGATAAACTGCAGGGAGATGGCTTACGGTGGTAGCACTAGCAGCATTTCAGCCGTGGAACAAAACTGTGCTCCAGACTCTGAATTAATGTGTTTTTTCAATACGCAGATTTTAGTTTGTTAATCTTCAGTGTGGGTCAGTTTCACACAGGGGTAAAAAAGAAAATGCTGCCAGTAGCCAATGTGAGATTGTGAAGGCCTGATAACCGAATATTAAACATTTTAGCCATTCTGCTTAATTAGTTAACCCAGGTTCACTAAGCGGAGTTTCCTCCAGCTGTATGGGATTATTTGATAGCGGTAACCGGCCCACGCCCGACTTCCATCGCTTCTAAAGCATGACACATTTAAACCGTTAATGGCTGAATCTGACTGAACGTGTCGAGTTGATGAACAGTCCAAGCAGCTCCCCCCATTCGTTTCTCCCTGCTGATCCAGGCTGAGGAGCATCTTCCTTATGGAAGATTTTGATTGGAAGAAAACTTTAATGTTGTTGTGTTTTTTTGGCTCGACTCCCTGGAACACGGAAAGTGTGAGGAGCGGTGGGCCGACGACACCCCGAACACGCGTCCCCCACACCCACAGCGCAGCAGGGAGACATGTCGTGCAATTCGCCGTGGTTCCTGGAGCTGTGGGACACCCGCTCGCCGTCGGGCCTTTGAAGTCCTCAGAAGGTTCCGCTCAAAGCTGCTTAATGTGCTACCTTGTTGAAAAGGAGCCAGGGCGAGGAGGCGTGCTGAGATTACTTTGGCAGCAGCTGAAACGCGCCCGGCGCTGCGCTCTTTGACGCGGCTGATTGGGATGCAGAGCCGGGGCCCCCGTCTCCTGACCTTGAGAACGCAGAGTAACGAGAGGTGATGAGCAGGAGTCAGAAGCGGCGCTAATTCCTGCTAATCAGCCTCAAACACTGGCCCAATTCGCCTTATTTAGATGGAGTCAAATGAGATGCAAATGCGCGGCTGTTTGAATGCTAAAGAGGTCATTAGCAGATAATGGCTGCGTGTTAAAAGCAGGGTGTTGTTCCTCGAAATGAAGGCGCCGCGCCTCTACCTACTGCTCTTTAACTTGGCTGCCGGAGTGTTTTTTCGCCTGGAGGTAGAGAGGGCTGCTGAGTTCCCCACCGGTTCCTTACTGCAGTTCTGCAGTGGCTGATGAAACAAACTGCAATCATGTACCAGAGTAGCGTAAGAATGCAGGCAAGTCTGAAAACACAATGAAAGCTCCACTGCTTTAAAAAAAAATAAAAAATAAAGCCCAGAAAGGAGAGAAAAAATATTGCTGTGCTTGTCTTTTCCCATCCATCATCACAAACCACAAATTGGTCATGATCAAAGCTGGGCTCCTGTGCTTAATGAGCGCATCGTGTGGATCTGCTCTGCGTACTCCAGGTGACATGCGTGAGGTGTGAGTCGGCCCTCTAGCTGTGGCGGTGTCAGAACCCATCGGTGTTTGACCAAAGCTGATTATTTTTTATTCTTTCCCCCCCCCCGCCCCCCCTCTCTCTCTCTGCAGACAAACACGAGACCAAGCTGAAGGGCGTGATCTACTTCCAGGCTATAGAAGAGGTCTATTATGATCACCTCCGTAGTGCCACGAAGGTACGCCTCACTGCTCCCTGCTGTCTGCGTCCTGTCTCCCTGTTTGTCCTTTTGCTGACTGACCTTTTCACCCATCACCCCCTCTGAGCCCTCTGTGTCCAAACCAACAGTGTGTCCCAGAGGAGGGGGGTGTGTGTGTTGGGGGGGGGGGGGGTAAATGTGCAGCGAGGCCTGAAGCATGAAATCGTCAGCGTGAAACACTCAGACTGTGTCAGATCTCAGGCTATGAACTGACAGGCAACAAACTGCAACGGCACGAATGTTTTCCCATTTTTCCAGCTTTAATGACAGCCGTCATTGTTTTTGGACGATTGAGCAGAGAGTGATTAGATGGTTATTGGTTTCATGCAAAGAGCTCTATTTACCGTATTTTTTGGACTATAAGTCACATCAGTCAAAAAATGCTTCATAAAGAGAAAAAAAAACATATACAAGTGTCGCACCGGACTGTATTAATTTATTTAAAATTTATTTCACACAATCCCAAGATTAAAAACTGACATTTATTCTGGTAAACCGATTTATTGAATTACACAGCTGCATCCTCAACAGACTGAATAACAAGGAGCGTAGGTGGGAGGATGAATGGGGTAAATTAGCATAACAAGGCGACAAATCCAACCAGGAAATTTCTCGTCAGCACAAAACGGTCCGTTACGCTGAAAGTTCTCAAAATTACACCTAAAGTAGACCGTGAGCGTAACAGTGCTACGTGCTAAGCTAACAGTTTGACACGGATGTTCCAGAGCTACATAAAGCTCAGGTGCATCAGTGAAGTTGTAACCTGGCCAACAGACCTGTAAGCTAGCGCTAGCTGTTGTTAGCTTCTCACAGCCTAATAACAGGTTTCTGTCTTGGTCTGGGTCCTTCCAGCTACACCAGTCAACGCCCCGCTGCGTGAATGCAGACTGAAACAGTGAAACAACATACAAACATGTGTTCAGTCTTAGTTGTCAATAAATTAATGTTTTAATCCATTTTTAAGTGGTACAGGAGCAGCATGTAGTTTTCACAAGGTTAGAGCGCCCGCTTGTGGCTATATACGGTAATGCGTATTGGTTCATGTTGGTCAATATGAATTACCATTTTAAACTGATGTCACACCTGAATATAAGATGCAGGATCAGCCAAACTATGAAAATAAGTGTGACTTATAGTCCCAAAAATACGGTAGTAGTTTCTGACAAACACCAATTTTTCCCTCTAATTTTGTTCTGGCACAAAATGATCAAGCAGCCCTTATCTCACTGTAACTCCATCTGTAGCACAGATGAATCCAGCTGGACTCACTGTGAGTTGTAGCTGCTGTCAGCTAGCATCAAAGTGGCCTGACATGCAGGAAGCACTGAGCTATATTATACACTGGAGTGCTGATTTTGCCGAAAAACTGAAGTCACTGGCCGCCATCTTGCTCCTCCCTACTCTCACATAATCCCATAGGATTTAGTTGCAACAACAAGCAGTTTTCTGGCTGTGTGAAAACGTTTCACAGGTAATTCTACAGTCAGTGGATGTACTAACACTATCAACTACTAGGAAATTAGGTGCTGAAATATTTTACATGTTATTCATATTAAATATATATATATGTGTATATATAAGTATGTTTATATGTGTATATGTATACATATATGTAAATATGTTTTTGTATATTGTTATTTATATATTTATAAATGTTATATATATATTTAAATGAATAAAATGCAAAATATTTCAGCACATGACTTTCTCAGTACTTGATAGTTTTAGAACATAACATAAAAGTATATGGCATTTGACGTTTTAAACGTTTTAAGCCCCCACCCCTGAACATGAGAAAATCCTCGTTATTCGATGCTGTAGCGCACATATTCCCTAGTTACTGGGGGAAAATAGGGATTACCAAAATGGCGGCTGGTGGCTTCAACGCAACTCGTTCTAACAGCGGGCGATTAGCACTCCAGTGTATAATATAGCTTAGTAACTCTGAGGTGTGAGGTCCAGCTGCAGTGAAGACTAGTGAGCACGTCCCGGTCCCCTGCTGAGGAGGCGGGCGCTACAGAACATTAACACCACCAGTCCAGAGCTTGCTCAGCGTTGGCAGCAGAAGGGTATGGCTGCATTTTGGGCAGGAAGGCACATAACCATCCAGGACAGAGGAGAATTCTGCAGGAGGCAGAAGACCGGACTTCCTCCCAATGCTCTCCCACATCACAAGCTGCTCCTCCAACATTCTTCAATGTGGCGGTGGTCTGTCCGTTTCAGCAGGGTGGAGCACCGTGGCACAAGGCAAAAGTTGTAACAAAGTAGCTTAAAGATCAGAATCGCTCCAGATGTTTAACGCCACAGTTTTCCTACTGGGTGGATTAATAGAAGCAAACCAGCGGAGCTTCTCCAGCCACGAAGAAGAGAAGAGCGGGTCGCCATCAGTCAGTGGCTACAGGCTGGAAGATGAAGGGGAGAGGCCTAGCCTGGCTTGATCCATCTGGCTCTTCCTCACAGCGTCTTCCCTGCGTTGACAGAGCCGTACACGCAGTAGCCTCTGTTTCTGGCATTCATCTTCTCTCTCTCTCTCTCTTTCGCACAAAGCTGAGCTGCCGCCTCCTCGTGTGCGTTTGATGGCCTGTCGCAGCGTCACACACTCTGACTTGCTGCACGGCTCTGATCAGCCCTGGAACTTTGATTCTCCTTGTCACTTCCAATGTCACGTTACCACGAGGCGAACTTTCAAGTGCGCTGCTCTCAGCCCAGAAACAGACAGATGTTTTTAGGGGATGGGAGCGATGCAGATGTTAATGTTATTCCACTCATTCGCTCCGCTTGTCATGAACGAGACAACAGGAATGAGAAAATCGACATTTTTCGTCCTTACTGATCCTCAGGATCCAGTTTGTGTTGCCAGTTTCCATACTGCATGTTGGTTTTGGATCAGAGGAAATTACTTTTAAAGAATTTGTCTTGTTCTGACCAGAGATGAATGGGTCACACTTTTGTACCTGATTCAGTGTTTTCTAAATGTTTGACCCGCTGATGCCATCTTTGGCTAGTTCCCGTTTCAGCTATAAGAAAATATAAGGAAGACATAGAAAATCCCTACTTTTGCCTATGCAGACATGAGGGATCAGAAGAAGAAATCTTTATTTTGTCGCTGCAATTGTAGATCACAACAGAATTTGTCTTCAGCATTTAACGCGTCCCTAATGCTGCATTCAGACCCAACACGATTTGAGCATCAAAAAGGCATCTAACGCCTCAGCAGAGTGTGGACACACTGATCTGACCCACTCAAATGTGGGGGAAGTATTTACCGCATTAAAGGTTTTCATAACTTACCCGAAATCCTCGCCAATCCTCCTCCAGGCAAACTCCATTCTATTACTGTGTGTAGGGATAGCTTGACTGATCATAGATAATAGGATGGGCACAAACAGCGACAGTCTGATCGCAGCATCAGGGAGCAGTGGGCAGCTTTATGGCATCCGGAGAGCAATCTGGGCCTAAGTGCCTTGCTCGGGGACCCATAGTGGCAGTCTGCAGGGATTGGCCACCACACTAGCTCACAGTGTGCAGTGTGCAGAGATCGGTTTCTGTGGTTGAGCAGCTGCAGTCAAACCGTACATCACCAAGTGCAATGCAAAGCACCGGATGCAGTGGTAGAAAGCTGCACTGGACTCTACAGCAGTGGAGACTCGTTCTCTGGAGTGATGAGTCGCACTTCTCCATCTGGAAATCTGATGGTACTTGTCTGATTGTATTCTTCCAAGCGTAATGTTTGGTAGGGGGGGGGGTTATGGTTTGGGGTTATTTTCAGGAGCTGGGCCCCTTAGTTCCAGTGAAAGGAACTGAATGCTTCAGTAGACCAAGAAGTTTTGGGCAATTCCCTGCTCCCAACTTTGTGGGAACAGTTTGGAGCTGGCCCCTTCCTCTGTGCACCAGAGCACAAAGCAAGGTCAGGACTCTCCATAAAGAGTCAAACACCTTTGGGATGAATTAGAACAGAGACTGAGAGACACGTATTCTTGTCCAACATCCGTATCTCACATATACGCTTCTGGAAAAATCATCAAAGATTCCCACCAACACTCAAGAACCTTGTGGACAGCCTTCCCAGAAGAGCTGAAGGTGTTCTAGCTGCAATAGGTGGACCAACGTCACACTGAACGCTGTGGATTAAGAACGGGATGTCACTTTAAGTTTACATGTGAGTTAAGGCAGTTATGCGAATACTTTTGGCAATATAGTGTTTGCGTGTGTAGAAAGAGAGAGAGACAGAGAAGTTCTTTGTTTGTGTCACAAATCTGCTGACTGAAGCTGATTCCAGCAGATTGTAATCCTGTGAGATTGTCTGTGTTCAGCCTTCCTGTTATCTGCTGAAAGTCATGCTCTCTCTGTTTCTCATGGCCTGAACGAACCACAAACACGTTCTTCTGGCATGCAGACGTGCTCTGCTCCCCCAGCAAAGCAAGTTTCCAATATCATCTTTCACCTTAGTGTTCTCATTTATTATTCATAGTAAAAAAGGAAGAAAAAAAACCCAGAAACAACTCCAAGCTGTAAAGATTTTGGAAACACTTTCAGCTCAGACTCGCTGTAACATCTGAATTTTTAAAACGATTAGATTTAGAACCTGAGTGGACTGATTATTAGTCCTGTCTCAGCTGGGACTTTAATGTAGAGGCAGCACCTTTCCCAGCAGGGCAGCTATTGGCTGAACCTGATGCAATACTTCTACTGAGTCTGGTTTTGTCTGTCTGTCTGTCTGTCTTCCCCCCCCCCCCATCCTCAGAGCCCCAACCCAGCCTTGACCTTCTGCGTGAAGACCCACGACCGCCTCTACTACATGGTGGCGCCCTCGGCGGAGGCCATGAGGATCTGGATGGACGTGATCGTCACAGGAGCGGAGGGCTACACACAGTTCATGAACTGAGAGCGCAGAGTAGGAGCGAGAAGCTTCGGCAGGGACTCTCATCACCCAATCCACGGGATCCGTTCTCGCGACGCCCGTTTGTTACCTTTTTTTTTTTTTTTTTTAAATCTCGCCATCCTTTTTTCATGCAGGTGTTTCCATCATCATGTTTCCAACGTGATTCTGTTCGGATTGAAAAAGGGAGCCGCTGACAGACATCTACACACACACCTAAACACATCTCTGTATATAAACCAAAATGTCCGCCTGTCCAGGACTATACAAAGCCTTTCTATATTGCCAAAACGAGATCTTGTAGTTACTGTTGAATATTTTCTATGATTTGTTTTTCTTTTTTTACATAGAAAAAAAAAAAAAAAAGCCAAATGACACGTTGCCAATGTTTTACAGTATTCTATCATCACTTTTAAGTATAGAGGCACGATTTGAAGAAGTCGTTTCACTTCATTCAGTTTCAGGTGATGAAACATTTTATTATAAATGTTTTAGGAAAGGCAGAAATCAGCCAGTCAGCAGCGACTGGAGAGGATCTGCGATCCCAGCAGGGATGGTCCCCTCATCTCCATCCCAGTCATACGTCATCAGCCAGGCTTACCAAAGGAACTGATTATCTGTAGGTACAGTGCAACCCCTCTCAAAAGGCGGCTCATTATAACCGCTATGTGCAGTATTTAGTTTCTCCTGCACCGTCAAACACATACAAGAGAAAACCTCAATCATTTCTTTGCTTCAAAGCTGTCAGATGTGGTTGAGTTGAACTGAAAGCGCTAAATCTCCTCGCATGCAGGACAGCTAGCCCGAAGATTGAGCAGAGAAAAGCTGCAAAATATTAAAGGAATTATTAATGAGTAATTTTGCCTGAAATGCCGTCCCTGTCTGCTAGATCTCCTGGGTCAGTCAGAGTCTTTGAAAGACATTCGTGTTGAGCAGACAGCTTGTCTAAACATTCTATCATTTATTTATTGGTTATCCTTTATCTGTGACTGGTTGAAATTAAAGAAGTTCTTTTTTTGTCAGAATTGCAGTCAAAAACGTAGTTAAAGCAGCTTTCACCATCAAGCTCTCCACAAGACCTTTTGGCGTCGCCTCGCTTGCTTTAGAACACGGACTTCACATGTTTTAACACTTTTTCCATTCTATGTTGATTTAAGAAAAAGGGTGTCTAAAGTCTGGCCCCGGGGACCATTTGTGGCCCCTGGACTGATTCTTACAATGGTAAAAGTCAGAACACTTCAAAAAGTTTTAGCCTTTTAAGTAACCACACATTGTTCTTTTTAACACAACCACCATATATCCAGTGAATTTTACTTTAGGTCACTTTAGGCTTTGGTGCTGCCGAGTCTTTTTTTGTTTGTTAATCTTTGCTAAATGCATAAAGAATTTACAAAGAAAGTAGAAAAAGTCAACTCAGAATATTAGCTTGTTGGGGACTACTTTTCAAGGCCAAACATGCAAAACCTTTTTATGTTCTACAATCATCCCTCGACGTTTAATTCTGTTGAATGATTAGTTCATTTTTTTTTTTTTTTTTTTTTTTTTTTAATAAACAGACTTGAAAACTTTCAAATTGATGATTTTGTCCAAGGCGACAAAAGGTTTGGGCACAACTGGCTTAAGACCTTTTTACAAGACATTAGCAGCTAGCAATGATACGGTGATTTTGGTTTTTCATTCTAAGGTTAGCGTGCTACGATAGCGGCATGGAAACCGGAAAAAGCTTGACTAAACCCCGTTTTAACACTAAGTTGTTGTGTTTAGACAGAGCCTAGCTAACCTGTTCATGCTACATGCTAACCTGTGTGTAGCATGTGGTTCATATTCAGCAGTAAACTGAAATCTGCATCACAGCTCATCTAAAACTGCAGCTCGTTTCAAATCGTCGCCACTTTGTACAATTTTGTCGTACATTTTGTCGTATTGCAGCTGACTCTTTTGGGTATGGAAAAGGACTACTGGACCTTTTCTTACTCACAGTTTAACTTTGTTTAAATGCTTTGATGACAATTGATCAACCTATTTTAAAAAAAACACACAAACACTGAATTCAAACTCAACCCTTTTTTAACCAACGTTTTACCAAAACTGCAAGTATTTAAAAAATGAAAAAGAACGCGTGCTCTCTGAACTCTTTGAAGGGGTGGGGCATTTCTGGGTCTGCGTTTGTGATTGGTTGGGAGGATGTAATGACTAATATTAACCTACATGGCTAGAATGTAAAAGGAAGGAAAACTGTTCTATTGACACCTTTTTTTTTTTCTATCATCAATATACGTCTATCGATTGATATATATTGTATTTGAAATATCGCCCAGCCCTAATGTGACGGCACTAAATAAGATCTACTAACAGGAGGTCTCTCATAGGTTGGTTTGACCAGGGGCCAACCATATCATATTTCATTAGATTCAGTTTGATCCAATGTGGATCAGAACCAAAATCACTGGAAATGGAGTAATATAAAATCTTTTTAGAAATTGTAATTGAGATGCAAGGATTTTTATTATCTCCATAATTCATTGAGATATCTGACTTTCAACAGAACTAAACTGATTCACCATGTTTAAGCACATGGGTCCAAAACGCTGACTGACACGAAGCCTTTGGAAGCTCTTATAAATGTGACCAAAAGAACATATTTTTTGTAAGCATTGCTTCATTGTCAGCTTTGAAGCAGGACCTTTCTTATTGGGTGGACTGTTTTTGGCTATAGACTCGGGAGCCATTCTAATGAGAAACATAAAACCCCACACTCTGAGGTTGACTGCCAAAATCCAATGACTGTACAATGGTTTCACCAAAGCTGCCACGTTCTCTGCACACTCTCAGAAAACGTTGGACTGAACAATTGCAGCGTGTCGGTTCGGTTCCGTCATGCCTTAGCTCAGTTCATCTGTTTGCCAGGAAGCGTTTAGCTAACTTGATGGTGTGACAACACTGCTGGGAAGCAGCCATCTCCACAACCAGCCTAAAGCAGGAAGCAAACAGGTTGTACTCTTTGGATGATGCAATTCAGATCTGTGCCTTCACCACATGTTCCTGATGTTCTGTGATGATCTGTGAGACCTGCTCAGCCTCATTGTGGGGCCTCTATCACACCAATGCTTTTAAATCAGTGTCTCTTTGAGCATTGTGAACAGTATGGCGCACAGGTTTGCACGACGTTTCCCCACCTCACCAGAGATGGCTTTCATTAACGGCTATTATTCCACAAGGCTCTGAATGCGGTGGGTCCAGAAGGGCTCGGTATAAGAATATTTCAACCAGAAGTAGTACTGTAGAAACTTTTAGAAATAGGTTAAGGTTGGTGGGTCTAATAGGATCACTCCCAAATCCAAGAAAATTAGCCCAGTGGACCTGCTTAAGTCTTAAAGCTTTTCTCAGCTATAATCAGTCTTTTAAGGAATGTTGACATTTTCCAGGGAGCGAGAAAGCTTTGAACTGGACGCTGTAGTACACGTAGCTACCAACATGGCTACTAGTCATGTGACACATCCAGCTGTCTCACCTGAATCATTTGGACGGGGATGGAAATCTCCCTTCAAAACATCTGTCACTAAAATGATTACCTCTGACAAAGCTCTGGCTGAAGCATTTTTATTTACATTTTTGCAGCACTATGGGCCTTAATTTGATGGTAAGGCTAACAGGAAATGGCGCAGAGAGAAAGAGACGGAGTGCTCCTGTGTGTTCCACCCTATGGCTGAGGCATTCCCTGAAAGACCAGACAGGGAAGTGGTTTAGATTTAAACAACTGACTGCCTTGTTGGTACCAAGATGCACGGCACTCCTCATTCCCTGCCTGATCTGGTCAGCAATAACCAAAAAGGCTAATCGGTGAGCAGCACTGTGTTGCTGTGTGTGGAAATAACAGCCTTCTGCCAGCAGGACAGGACCCAGGCAGACATAGGCTCAATCCGAATACCTTCAGTAAGGACTCTAACCAAAGCAGAAGTGCGTCAGCGGTCGCCATGATCAGTGCTGTCTGAATGGTGCAGTCAGTAAGGAAGGAGGTAGGAAAAAGAGCCTGTATGCTCCCTCCTGCGTCTAGTTTTTCCTAGGGACATCGCAACTTCCCTTACCGGCGCTAAGAATCCTTAAGGTGTCCCACAATGTTTTACATGACCTGATGTATCAGCACAGCCCCCCTCATGGAAATCAACGAAGAGAGCGCACCCTTTGTAGTTTATTTTCAGAAGGCTGTAGGCCCGGATATGACTTATCAATCGTGTGTTTCTGTCACGTCATGACGTCTGAGTTAAAGGCTGTCAGATTTTGGCATGGCTCCTTTCCTGTCCATGATGGAGTTCTTACTGTTCACCCCTTAAAAGATCAAAGAGCAGGAGCTATAACTAAGGGGTAGTCAGATGGGGCCCTAATCTTAGCTGTCGCTAAGCAAAAAGGGTAATGCTTTATATTAAGGTCCTTGTAATAACCATTAGTTTATAGGTAAAAAGACCTTAATAAATGCATATTAGATGCTTATTAACATTTGTTTATAATACTTTATATGCATTAATAGACATTATGTTATTAGCAGACTATAGGTTATTTATAATAACTTATAAGGTATATAATAATGTTAATAAATTGAACCAAAAAAGATTATTAAAGGCAAGACAAAGACATGGTTGGGCTTGTTGAGTCAATATTGGTGCTTGTAATGTTATTAAAAAATTATAAGATGCTGAGGAGGATTTTTTATTAATATACTTAAGCATCAACAATGTTTAACAAGTTTCTTATGAGTTATTATAAATGTCTTATAGTCTGCTATTAACAATATTATGATACTATTCATATACCATCTTATAAACACATAATGTTAATGTTGAGTATCTTGCATGCACTTATAAAGATCTTAACAAGTTTCTTATAAGTTGTCTGCTATTAACAACATAATGAGTCTATTAATGCATATATAGTCTTATAAACAAATAATGTTAATAAGCATCTAGTAGGCACTTATTAAGGTCTTATTACCTATTAACTAATGCTTATTACAAGGACCTTAATATAAAGCGTTACCGCACAAAGTTCTAACTTTGTAGAAAAAGTGGTCCCGACGTCTTGATCTGTACCAGGGATCAGATAGCCTCTGTGAATAGTCAGTAAGTCAGTCACCAGAAAGTTCTCGACTGCCAGGTCTATAGGAGCAAAGTGTTGTTTTTCAGCCAATAGAACATGAATGCAAAATACTGATCCAGATAAAACAGAAAGCTGACTGAAAGAACACATTTCCCTGCAAAGGTTGGTTAAGACTATCAGCATAATCTACAGAGGGGAAAAAAAGAAGAAAGTTAGCGGTAAACCTCTGGTCAGTAAAATTGTTAAGTGCTCCTCAGATAACAGACAATCCATGAGAAAGCTTTCGATTTCCTGCCTTATGTCCAATGTATTCCAGTCCCTTGGTTATTAGAAAAACTCCTAATGCTACTCTGGCTCAGAAAACAGTTTATTGGTATTCCTCGCTGTAACGGTGGTAGTACAGATTTAATTGGTGGTTACTGTACTTTAGCGTGGCCTTTATGTTCGGTGTCTGTGTAATTCTGCCTTAAATCTCCCACAGAAACCTGGAATACTGTTTCAGATAGCTGCCTCATCACTAGAGGTCCTTATCACTTTTTTTTAAATTATTATTAATTTAAATCCCCACTGTGACTGGAGGCCTTTTGCATTAATCTTTAACCAGCTACCTTCAAAAAAACATCACTCGTGTGGAGGGATAAGGGTAGGGTGGATGTGGAGCTGCTGTTTTAGGTACAGTTATGATGATTTATGGTCATGGTGCCTGACAGTGGTATACTGGTTGTCGAAGTCTCTGCCCCCCCCCCCCCCCCCCACACACACACACACACCTAAACTAACAATGTCAAAGCTGTCAAATGACACCTGCTGGTCATCGGTGGTGAATGCACTGTTGTTATCTACATGTATATGAAAGAAAAACAAAGTATTGTCAAGAGAATGCCTGAGTGGAAAAAAATATGGATATTGTATGAAAAGAAGACTTGTCACTGTCATTTTAGAACTTTTATTGCAACTTGCATATGAAATTGTACAGTAGTCATGTATGAATATATCTTTTTACTGGTACAACAGAACACCTGTGCAGGTACGTATACACACCCAGGAAATCCCCCAGCACCATTCAGTCTGGATTCTCATTTTCTCCCTACAGAGCAGATCCTGGCAGACACTATCAGTACTATGACCATGCTGTGTTGTTGCTAGCCTGTATGTCTCACGTGTCACTTTCATGTATGAATAATGTGGATTTCTGTCAGATCTATTAAAAAAAAATCATCAGTAAACAATCCTCTGTTGTTTCCAGTGGGTTATAGTGCGATTTTCCAGTGTTGAACAGAGACACGGCACAAACTATTCTGATCATTGCTGATTCTTCCTGAAGTCACTGCCACGGATAAAAATTATCTTGGAATGTGACTGTAAATAAAAAAGAATAAAACCCAGCAAGAGAGCTAAAAGTAAAAAAAAAAAAAAAAAGTAC
Organism: Fundulus heteroclitus; assembly: GCF_011125445.2. Lineage (NCBI taxonomy): Eukaryota > Metazoa > Chordata > Actinopteri > Cyprinodontiformes > Fundulidae > Fundulus > Fundulus heteroclitus. Next base: position 1,778,304 of record NC_046378.1, on the reverse strand, counting down.
CTAAGGCTACCCAAAGTAAAACCCGACAGCTTAGTTTCAAAACAATCATCATCATGGAGGGCTAGACGTCACACAGTAGTTCCTTCAGCTGTCCTGGGCTGTAGTTACACCTTGTTGTCATTGTCACCTGCAGAGAAACAACACATTAGGATTAGTTTAGGAATACCTGTTCATACAGAGTTAGATGGAAGACTAGTTGAAACTAGAAAAATTTGCATTTCCTGCGAAAATGCACTGTGAATGCAGTAAGCTGAATGATTAAGCAAAAGATGCAGAAGTTCTTTGAAGAAGAGAAAAAACAGCTGAAAAGCATTGAAGAAGTTGAAAAAGTTGAAGAATTTGAACATGAAAGAACAATAGCTGAATGATTAGAAGAAGAAATACACTGAGGGAATGGCACCAAACATCTCCTAACTCATTCTAAACACTGAATCGTTTAACAAAGCAGAAGTAGAATTTCAAACTTGAATATACTGTAGCCATATGTGGGCCTGCATTTCTAGGAGTATAAGGGGTTTTGCCCCCCATTGAAAAGCATTGGATGTTTGACACCTCATAGCTTGGAGATGCTTTATGCGACGTAGGCCAAATTTCTTGTGGAGCTTTCTCTCTAAAGGAAGTACAGACTCTGTGAAGCAGAAGTTTGTACGAGCTTCCTAGAGCTACTTCCGGTTAGCAACATGCTAACAGTTAGCCGCTAAGATGGTTGTGTTTAGTATCACCGGGTGATTGTACTCTGTCAGTTTGGTCCAAATCCTGTAGTGGGAAGTGCCTCAAAAAGGGGTGCCAATACTTAATGTCACCAAACGTGACCAAAGTTCATGTGTCAGATCGGCCTCCTTTAGCAACTCAGCCTCACCACATCTGGGCCCAGAACTCAACATTTGACCAAAATGGTCTGAAGCACCATTTCCCACAGGTGGGTGGTCCTGTATTGGCCAATTGGGTCGTGTCTGGGCATCATGCCAGGTCCTGTTGGAAGCAAAGGCCCAATAGGAAAGCATATGAAATCCAAAATGGGAGAGAAAAGTGACACATGGCTGATAATAACATGGAAATTTTAAAATATTAAGAGGAAGTGACTGTGCGAATTTCAGATTCCTACATTAATCACAGCCACTGCAGTGGGTGTCGAAAGTTGCCATTTTATCCCAATGGAGCCTGTCCCTCTGGTCAGCAGAGTTCCGTCGTCATGGAAACTCACTCACACCTGCAGCTGACCATTCTACCGAAGTGCAGAGACTTTGATCAGACTCTGCCTCATTGAAATAGAATGGAATACTTTGCCTCAAACAACGCTCCATATCTCCTGATCCGTAAATGGTAGAGACGTAATTTTTTCTGCGTTTATTTTGTAACGGATAGGGGAAGAAGACTTGCTATCGGTTTTTGCTGGAAAAAGTTTAATAAAGGCGTAAAAAATTATGATCTAAATGGGATTTTTATGGATTTTCAGAAATCCTCTTAACGGATAGGAGAACAAGACAAACTATCAGTTTTTGCTGGGAATATTTTAATAAAGGCGTAAAACATTATGATCTAAAGGGGATTTTTAAGAAATTTCAAAAATCCTCTAAAAACGGTCCCGAACAAATTGCTCTAGCTGAAAAAGTATAAGAGATATCAAAATAATTCTTTCACTGTGAGTATCAGCAGGCTTTTGAGGACTATGTTGCTCATTTTTATGTTTGTACAAAAATCGGTGTAGGCACAGCGACGATGTAAAATAGTGAATCATGTGGAAAAATGCAGCTCTAAAGCATTTTCAGGATTTTGCACATTCGCTACTCGCGAACAAATTGCTCCTGCGGCAAAACCGTAACAGTTATCCAAAAATTCATTTTTAGTGAGTGCCAGAAGGGTTGGGACATTCATGTGTGAAAGTCTCATGCCTGTACATCAAACGGTTTAGGAGTAGCGACGATGCGAAAACGTGTGATGTTTTGGATTTTCAGACGTCATTTTTCAAAACGGCTCCATAGGAAATGAATGGGGGAGGTTTCGGGTTTGTGTCGCTCTGAGGTGATTTGCGAAAAATCTATAAATGCTACACCAATGAGGGTTACATTTCCTGAATCCAGACAAAAATTCCTACGTTTTGATGTATAATTTATGTAGATAGGTTGAAAATTGAGCGAGTGAGAAGAAGTTGTTCGGAGAAGAATTTGTTGAATTTCTAGAGTGCGCACTCCATAACTGCCTCCTTGACGACCATAGCAACACATGTTATTTGCTGAATTTCTTGAAAAGCCAAAATTATTTTAAGGAGGTACTATATGAAAATGGTAAAAGATATGAAAAAGCTGAAATATACCAAAAGAGCTGAAAGATATCACTACATTTTAAAAGTTGAATGGCGTTTCTAGCTGAAAGTAGGCTGAAGCAGTAAGCTGTCAAAAAGCAGCTGAAATGAGCGAAATTTTAGTGAATTACATTCATTTCCTATGGGAGAAAAAAAAGCTGAAAATTTGCAGAAAAAGCTGAATATTTTAAAAAGTTGAAAGGTTAAAAGTACAAAAAGATATAGCCATCGATTCCAGAAGAAGCTGAATAGTTCAAAAGTTGAATGGTTGAAATTGGACAAAAACTGTAGGAGGAGAAGCGAATCAAACTTTAAACAGTAAAAACGTGAAAGAGGATCTCAATAACTGTGAATGCCTACTGCATTCACAGTAATGAGACCAGTTAGGTTTATTGTGAAATCTGATCTCTATTGAGCAAGAAACATCTTTTCCTGTAAAACGTACTGAACAACCAGATTAATCATAAACCTGCAACTGTCCTTGGCCAACAGAAGTCCCAGCCTCTGATCCTACCTAATCTTGCATCCTGTCATTTTCATTTAATTTAAAAACAAACTCCTTGGTTTTATCTCAACCACATGTCCTGGTGAGCTTTAGTTTTATTTACAGTTGAAGGTCAATTAAGTTATGTTGATGGACCTCTGGGATTACCACACTTCCACATCTCTAGTTTGTTACGGGGTGTTTATCCACTTTCTTCCAGGCTTTGCTACTGTAAGACTGGATGAATTACACTGAGCAGTGGCTGGTGTGAGATTTTCATTCCAATAACCTGCAGTCGTTTTTCTCTAGCAGTGTTGACGAGATCTTTAAACAAAAAATGTTTTACACAATTGTTTTTATTTAAAACCATTCCCTCTGCTGCTAAAATAATTTATGTATTATCTTGGATTTAGCAATGTTGTCTGAAAGTTTATGTTGATATAAAAGCTATTTGACGTTTCAATATTGCAGAAGAGAGTTTTTTTTCTATTTCTTCCTCTGCAATATGGAATGGTCTTGACTGTCACACCGCAGTCCATTTCCTCTGTTGGTAGCTCCACTTCCTGCTCCTTCAGTGTAGGACTGGATGATCTAGGCTGTGGGCTTACATAAAGTTCATGGTTTACGTGAGCTCAGGCTATGATTCCAGCATTAGCTGAAGGACATACTGTTGTAAAAACTCACCATGGGAGGGAGCAAACAGGCTACTTTTACCACCTCCTGACTGCACTATTCGGACAGCCCTGATAATGGAGACTACTGACACACTTCCACTTTGGCTAAAAAGAGTCCTTACTGTGCAAGGGTATTCAAATTGAGCCGAGGAAATTTCACAAAATGCAATTTTTCCAAAAATTCACGCATAGTTCCCCCTTAAAGGGAACATATCATCTAATCCACGTAATGCCTTCCTTTTCCCACTCAAATCATTCAGTTGTGGTCTATAAAGTGGAACTGCAGTGCTTTGGTCTGAAGCCCCGTGATTGTTGCCCCACAGCCCCCCTGTGCAACAGAGAGCAACTTATTTTGGTGTGGTCTCTTTAAATCTAAAGGAGGCACTTCACACCCCACCCTCCAGGTCAAAAAGCGTTCTTCTTCACCCCTTTCGGCCATTTATGTAGTATGTCGAGGTACTATGTGTTGAATTGTTCGGGTTATTACACCTCATAACCGAACATTTTGACTTATCCACATTTGTAGCTTCATCGTTAAGCTTGGACTACAAAATAGCAGCGAAAACTTAACAATGGTGGATTTGCAAAATTGGTAAGCCGGAAGTCCAAGACCTTGTTTAGCAAATACTGTGATGCTGTTGTTAAAAAATGTGACAGATGAGAGAAAACCGAACGGCTGGAAAAATCTGACCTACACCGAATATAAAGATGTCTACTCAGCTCCTGGACAGACAACATTCAACGTTTCTGTACTCCTACAGACTCCAAGAACACATGTAACTGAGGGCTAAAAGGTGAATTTACCATGATATGTCAATTTTAAATGGTGAGAAAACATCATCTGCATAGAGAGACGCCAGTACTGAGGCAGCGTAATTTAAGGAACAAGCAGGATAAGCTAACCCTGGGTTTTACTCATTCTGGTCTGAAAACCAGATGCAAGCCTTCATCAATTTTGATGTAATCTATCCATCGGAATTTTCTTTTCCCCCTGTACCTTTCAGGGTTTCCTTATAAAGTTTTTAGTTTAAGTACTGTATTAAAGCCTCGGTCACAGAGGGTGATGAAGCACAGAAAACTAAAGTTGAGTGCAAAGCTGGAGAACTCTCACGTACTCTCTGCACAGGGGGATGTGTAGTCCGTGGCAGCCTGGTCAACTGGAATAAAAGAGAAACACTTCAGTAAGTAAAGGGAAGCACAGAATGATGGATGTGGGCATTTAGGGCTGTAGCTGAGCTCTTACTCGGCTGGTAGTAGTCGTAGACTTTAATCACAGCTGGTTTGAGGTTCCTGACCCGCTGGTCCTCCTCCAGAGTCACCCTGTAGGTCTGTAGCTCATCCTTTTTCAGCTACAATCACAAACAACATTCCAGACGCTCACTTTCTGCTCACAGGTACAGGTATGTGGAAGGAACTGTAAGGGCCCTTGAACAGAACCTCAGGGATGCCTACCCCATCCACGTAGATGTTGATATAGCCGTCATCTACTTCCACACGCTTCAATGAGCGGTCGTCCTGCAGCTGCGATAGCAGAGCCAGCAGTCAGAATGCAGTTTTACTGAGTCACAGCATGGAAAAGCGATCAAAGAGGGACCTTACCTGCTGCAGGGAGCTCTGATCCAGGACGTATCCAGACAGCAGTTTAATGTTGATGATGGCCATGTTGGTCTCCGCTCTCCTGCCCACGTACCTAATGAAAGTGACATAAAGCATCTGTAAGCCTGCAACTTTTGAGCGACTAACAGACATAATGAGATCCCGCAGGAGATGCCAACCCCAGCAGCAGCCCTACCTGACGTGAACCGCGAGCTGGAGACGTGGCCGGCTGGGTTGGCAATTGGCTTCGATGCTCTTAGCGAGGTTGAAGGCGGAGAAGTCATCAGGAGGGGGGATGTTGTAGTGCATGGAAATCTGCAGACACGTAAACACGGTCATTAAGAAGAACCTTGAAAAAGTTTTCCCACCCCTGGACTCCCAATAACTGAAGCTTGTGGTATAACATGACAAAATAAGGAGAGGGACAATACATTGCTTTTTTCTGGACCCCTGGATCAAAACTTAATCAAAGTATTTCACTGTAATTACAGCTAAAGGTCTTCTGGGGTCTCCCAGCTTCAACATTAACCTGGAAGGATTGAAGCATATTCTCTGTTGGATTTAAAGACTTTGACTAGGCCACGGGTCTGTGGCCTTTACCATCCAGAGAGCCATTCTTGTCCTCCGTCCAGCTAAATACAAACTTGTTTAGTGCTGCTATTGTTACCCGACCTTCTGAAAGAAGACAACTTGTAATTTTTGTTAAACATCTACCACTATAGGAAACTTGCCACTTTTAAACAACCACCATTTAAGTTATATTTGTAGGTTTTAAACAGATAAAGCTTTAGCAACAAGAGGATGGATACAATTTCTTTGTGGGATGTTGATAGTTGTGGATTTTTATGTTTTAAAAGCCACACATTTTCCTACTTAATGACAAGAGAATTGGATCTAAAGAAATTACAGGCACTTCTAGTGTCATTCTCCTGCGTCAATCCAATTACTTAAAGAAAAACCTGAAAACCCCAGTATGATGCAGCCTGTCCCATGTAATCCCATGTGTCCACCCAGGCTAGTGTCCTCATTGACTGGGATAACCTGGGTGGGTTGCTGAGCGGACGGCGGGCGGTGCCGTACCTGAGCCAGAACGCAGCTCTGCCCCTCGGCTCTGATGGTGTACTCTCCAGGGACCTCGCTCAGCCTCTCTTCCTGGTACAGCAGCCTGTTGCTCTGCGTCACCGTGAACTCCTTCTTCAGGCCTCCCAGAGACGTCACTGTGACCGTAGTTGTTCCCTGTGGGCTGTAGGTGGCGTCGGCATACTTGGCCAAGGCCTGGAGGGCCACCACTGTGTCCTGTCAAGCAGAGCGGTCTGATGTTAGCTCTGCTTGCCTTAAGGCTAAGGCTCTTCTGCTACTGCTGAAACGGTACCTGTGTAGAGGAGAAGCCGCCGTATGGGTTCTGCTTTTGAGCGAGCCAGCGGACAATGCCTGAAGTGTAATCCAAGCTGAAGCCCTCTAGGGGAGGAGAGACGAGCAGGGCCAGCAGCACGTAGGAGGTCATCTCCACTTCTACGGAATCCAGACCACTGTCAGAAGAACCCGCTCTCGCCCAGTGAATGGTGCCTCCTGCCAACATAGAGGTAATAGCAGAAGATTAGCAGGGATGACCTGCACTCAGTGTGGTAAATGAAACAAACAGGACCGAGACTATCTCAATCAGAAAGATCCAGCAAGGTTCCAGAAACGTAGGGACATCTCACATGGAGACAATGTCAGAGCCATGCACATATAAAACAATTTCACCTTTATTTTGCTTGTCACTCTGAAACTTGACGTCACATTAGTAGTTTTCTAATAAACAAGGAAGCTTTCCTGCACCCTGATCTTGTTCTATCACTGCACCGTTAGCACAGGGTTTTCTCTTGGTCGTACCGTTCTTCTCTGCCTTCTGGTCCAGAACGGTCATTATTTTGCTCCTTGTCTCCTGATCTCCAGCCAGACTGAAGGTGTACAACATCAAGGCTTTGGTATACAGGTTGTCGAAGTCTCTGGCCAGAGCATCTTTCAGACAACCCAGGGCCCTCTGCACCACGGGGTCCTGATGCAAAACAGCCAAACACAAACACATGAGAAGGCCGGGAGCTGATGCTGACCTGTCTCCCGTTTCTTTGACAGTGATCGTCCCGTCCGCTGAGGCGGATTGGTGACATCATTACACACGAAGCCGCCAACGGCACACTGAAAACAAACCTACAGCACCTCCAAATGTCTTCCAAAAAGTGGGACTCACCGAGGTCACTCCATCCGACTCCAGCATAGCAGCAACGATGTAAGCCGTCAGCGACACGTCGTCGCTCACCCCCCCCTGTGGGAACACAAGATAGAACAGCACAAATCAGACTCTCAGCTTTAACTAAACACTTTGCCATCATGCAATAGTCAGAGGCATAATGCACCAATCGGAGCCATCATATTCAGGTCAGGGTCCTTATGGACCAGTCTAAGCTATATTTTGCAGAACCAATTGTTATAATATTGATTGTGCAGCCTACATGAGCTGGCTACTGCCATGAAAGTAGAGAACATAGCAGAACACTGATGTAAGGAGAATTATCTCAGTTAGAAAGGTAGCAGGGTCATTTATATCACATTCAATTCAATTCAATTTTATTTATATAGTGCCAATTCATGAAATATGTCCTCTGAAGGCACTTAACAAAGTCAAATTTTTTTTTTTTGGGGGGGGATTTTTTGCAGCTCTAGTGGCTCGCTTTTTCCGAAAGTAGGCTGACAGGAAGGGGGGTAGAAACATTCGGCAAAGGACCGCCGGTCGGATTCGAACCCGGGTCGACCACGTCGAGGACTAAGGCCTCTGTATATGGGTCGCACTACCCGCTGTGCCACATGCGCGCCCATACAAAGTCAAATTCAATCAGATTATACAGATTGGGTCAGAATTTCCTATATAAGGGAACCAGTAGATTGCATCAAAGTCCCGACAAGCAGCATTCACTCCTGGAGAAGCGTAGAGCCACAGGAAGAGTCATCTGCATTGTCCATGGCTTTGCTGCAATCCCTCATACTGAGCAAGCATGAAGCGACAGTGGAAAGAAAAACTCCCCATTAACGGGAAAGAAAACCTCCAGCAGAACCACGCTCAGTATGAACGGTCATCTGCCTCGACCGACTGGGGGTTAGAGAAGACAGAGCAGAGACACAACAAGAGAGACAAAAAAGCACAGAAGCACACATTGATCTAGTAATCTGGGAACTTTAAAGATTAGTCTTAAAAGTCTTAAAAGTAGACACGGTGTCTGTCATGGGTATGGGGTAATCAGAGCTCTGATATATGATGGAGCTTGATTATTAAGGGCTTTATACGTTAGAAGAAGAATTTTAAATTCTATTCTTGATTTAACAGGTAGGCAATGAAGGGAAGCTAAAATTGGAGAAATATGATCCCTCTTGTTGATTTTCATCAGAACTCAGAAGCATTTTGGATCAGCTGAAGACTTGAACTGCATTTTGTGGACTTTCTGATAGTAAAGAATTACAATAGTCCAGCCTTGAAGTAACAAATGCATGGACTAGTTTTTCAGCATCACTCCTGGACAGAATATTTCAAATTTTGGAAATATTCCAGAGTTGAAAAAAGGAAACTCTGGAAACCTGTTTAATATGGGATTTAAATGACAAGTCTCGGTCAAAAATAACACCAAGATTTTTTACTTTATTACCAGAGGCCAAGTTAATGCCACCCAGATTAAGTGATTGATTAAAGTTTATTTTTTGAGGACTCTGGTCCAAAGATTACAACTTCGGTCTTGTCAGAATTTAGATGCAGGAAATTTAAAGTCATCCAGCTTTTGATGTCATCAAGACATGACTGCAGTTGAAGTAACTGATTGGATTCATCAGGATTTATGGATAAATATAGCTGAGTGTCATCAGCATAACAGTGGAAATTAATCCCATGCTGTCTGATAATTTTGCCAATCGGAAGCATATATGTGTGTGTGTGTGTATATATATATATATATATATATATATATATATAATATACATACATGTCATCACTGGTCAGATCAGGCAGGGGACCAGAGGAAATTACAGAGTCCGACATTGTTTTAGCAAACTTACACAACGAAGCAACAATAACTTTAGTGACCTCCGATCAGCGTAACCGGGTGTCATTACTGCCAGCGTGAATAACAATCTTACTGTATTTATGCTTATCCTTAGCCAGCAGTTTCAGGTAGGATTAGACATCTCCTGTTCTGGTCCCTGGCAGGCATTTAACTATGGTCCCTGGTATCACAAGTGCCACATTTCTGACAATTGAGCTCCCAATCACCAGGGTCGGCTTCTCAGCGGGTGTGTCGCTGAGTGGGGAAAATTTGTTAGAAACGCATTGGTTTGGTGGTGGGTTGGTGGTGACCTGGGGGCTGGAATCTAGAGCTATGCTTCCTACGAACAGTCTACCAGCTGGCCTGGTTACCCGGCTGCTCAGGTGTTGTTGCTTGAGGACCGCTACGTGAAGTTAATCTATGTGGCTCCGCGCTAGCTAAGGGGCGGCTATCAGCTGGTTTCTCAACAGCATGGAGCCGGGTCTCCAATTCTGACACCCTCACCTCCAAAGCTACAAAAACACTACATTTATTACATGTACCATTATCACTAAAGGGGACAGAGAGATAACTAAACATCTGACACAGAGAGCAGGAGAGAGGGGAGACTTAGACAGAAAATGAGAAGCTGAAAACAGCTCAAAAAATTAATATGTTCAAAACACGTCAGATCTCAATTTGAAGAAAAAATCCTGCTGAATACCCATTGTGATATGGAATGGGTAATGTGTTAGGATCAAACGGATCAGTTGATGAAAATGATCAACCCACTGAGGACTTAATCTGGAGCCAGAGACAAAGTGAACCCATAAAACTGATGCAGCAGGCTGGTCCGATCTGCTGAAATGTCCTGTCAGCAACTCCAAACGGGCCTCAGTACTTAAGAGTTGGTATCTATCTATAAACTAGACAGTCACAGGGATCAATGGTTCTCAAGTATTTGACATGCTGGTGAATTAGTAGTCACATTGAACCAAAGCTGTCTTTTTAGCTGACCACCATGAACTCCTAAATCCATCATACCTTCATGCTGTTGTGGAAGAGCTTGCCAACAGAGGTAAAACAGCCGTCGCTCTTCTGCAGTCCGGACAGCCAGGTCCTGGCGTCCTTAATGTGCTGCGGGTCCACATAGATGTAAATTCTGGCTCCGCTGAAGGACTTCATCACAAACGCAGTGAGCCTAGAGACAAAAGACAGTCAGAGCCTGTGAGACCCAAAGATGACCCCAGCAGCAGGACGGTTATGCAACAACAGAGCAGAGCAGAACAATCGGCTGCACTCACACACTCGTTGCTAAGGCCGGCGCAGTTAGTAGCGCTCCAACAACGGGAACGCTTCTGTCTGGGGCCAACCCTGCTGTTCTACTGGATTTTAAAATGGGATCAGATAGAGTTCTGTACAGAAGTTCATGTCCACTCATCTTTAGCAAGAATGCCATATTTATTTTGGCCTTTTGATGCGTTTTAACCTTTCTTTTCCAGGTTTGGAATCATTCAAACTACAACTGTATTTGGCTCTTGGGTTTGTCTTTAGTGAGGATGGTGGAGTTCTAATGAGCTCCACCATCACTGATGAAGAGAACGCTCAAATATCTAACCGTAGTTTCAGACGTTTTCAGAAACCTCCTAGTGGCCACGAGGACTGTGTGGCTTCTCTGCTACTTCCCACAGATAGTTAACCACGTGTCAGTGAGCCTGTCTCTGTTTGAGCCTGTATTGCTTACAGGAAATCAACAAGAAACTGAAACTGTGGCACACAAAGCTGCTTTTTTTCACAATTCACTCAACTTGTCTGTTTAATCTTAACAATACCTAAAAAAGTGATAATAATAAAAAAAAATCAATTAATAAATAAATAAATCCAAAGCTCTCAAATGTGTCAATGAGAGCCCACAAATAAATGGCATTCATGTCGATAAGAGGATCTATGGTTCTGACCAGTTCTGGACTTTTAAAGGCTGCTTTACTACAGGGATGTCTAAAAAACAATTAGAGATTAGAATATTGTGAGAAAGTTCATTATGTCATTTCATCCGTGATTTCTGGAAATAAAACTCGTATCTGATATACATTCATTACACAGAGTGAGGTTTTTCAAGCCCTTGTTTTTTGAAATTTTGATGATTATGGTTTATAGATAATTAAAACCCACAATTTTCAAATTGTGGAGAAGTTAAATATTGGGAATTCATGGTGCCACACTCTAATCAGCTAATTAACTCCAGAGGTCCAGAAGACAGTCACTGACACCGACACAAGGAGGGGAAGAGACATACATGCATCGTCTAATTAAAATTGTATTTTAAAATTCATTTTATTATTTTTAAAATAATTTGTCTGTTATCATGTTTGAGGTAAGGTGACCTTGAGAGTCAAGAAATGTGCTTATAAATGTATTGTATCGTTATTATTGTTAAAGAAGCTGGTTGGTCCGAGAGGCCCACACTGCCAAGTACCAAAAGTTGCTCCAGTCATCATGGTGGTGCTGAGCCGATTGACCAGGAGACTGAACACCACAGGGAATCTATTGGTTATTGTAAAGAGAAAGATGAGAGACACCAGACACCAGGAGAGTGTTTGAAATCAATAAAACTTTTAACCTCCAGCTTTGTGAAGTCTAAATATTTTTAAACATCACATTCTAATAAAACGGGATTAAGCGGTTTGGAAAATGGATGGATGGATGGACATTCTAATAAAACTAAATTGATTTTTTTAAACTCCTAATACATTGTGCTATTTTAAAAGAGACATATTTCGTTTTCTTAATATGGTTAATATCTCTATATGGTTCATGGTTGAATTAAAATCTTATTAAATCTGATAATTTTGGCTGTACCTTTATTCAGTGTTAATTTGATCACATGTGAAATCCGCTTTATATAATCTATTCGTATGACAGTTCATACAAAACTTCTTAAGGAGACGTCTTACAGATTCTGGCCCACGGACTAGATGTCACTTCACTTTTCACTTCTATACCTACATCAGAGGCAGTAGAAACAGTCAGGAAACGTCTTCAACAAGACAGTTACCTAAAGAACAGGACTAATTTCACTCCGGACCAGGTCTATACCCTACTGGACCTTTGTCTTTCCACAACCTATTTCAAGTTCAGCGATCATTTTTACAGACAGAAGCATGGTTGTGCCATGGGATCTCCAGTTAATGTTCTGATCTTTATTTTGGAGAAACCAAACAACCTCTCCACAGAAGCATGGCTCAACAGAGGAGAGCTACCTCCTCAGGACAAGACTCTACTGTCCACCTACACCTTAAGGACAAAGGACACTCTTTTGTTCACATTTTGGACAAAGAAGACAGATGGTTTGAAAGGGGCGTGAAGGAAGGGTTCTCTATTCAAAGGGGCGTGAAGGAAGGGTTCTCTATTCATTTATTTTATTTCTTATTTACTTGGAATTTCAATGCAACTAATGAGAAATTTTGAAAAGCGTCAGACTATCAGAAGGCCACATTAAACGCGTCATCAGTTACAAAATCATCTGATGTTATTAGTTATGCTGAGCTGAGGCGAACCTCAGAGGCACAGTTTAACCTGAAACCGGACAAAAGATATGATAAACAAATCTGACCATGATGTAAACATCTGAATGTTTATGGCTAGGCTGGGTCTGTGTGTTCTGGCCTGGGGGCACGAAAACTATGTCAAACGGAAAAATAAAATAAAGCCAGCTTCTGAAGGGTTAAATTCTAATTCTAATCTTGGTTTTTTTTGGGCAGTCTTCTCAATGTGCTGAATTACGGGGAAAACTCTTATCATTTAAAGAAAAACACTAGAAGCTCAGAAAACTAAAAGAGAAAATCATTGCTTAGAAGTTTCAACCTTGATCAATTGAGATTAAAAAGGTATATATATATATATATATATATATATATATATATATATATATATATATATATATATATGTATGAATAAAAGTATTACTAATAGTAAATACACATGGTCAAAGGACCAAAAGAACTCAAAAGTTGCAATAAGTTAATAATGTATGACATATTGGAAAAGACATAATTGTGCTCCTTAGGAGACAATTTCTTGTTTTTTGTGTTTTTTCTTTTTTTTCTTTTAGATATGTTTTGAACAAAGTTTCAAAGGAAAAGTGAGGAATAGATACCTTCCCAGGATCAGCAGAACAACATCACATTAAAGGAGAAGTCCGGTCAAAATCACAATGCAAACTGCTGAAAGTACTTTAAATATAAAACTACTACATACTGTGCAATAAATTATATGTTTTTTTTAATTAAGAATAATTTTCATTTAATCATGTTTATGTGGAGGAACCCTAGCCTCGTGAGACCATCCTGATCTCGCAAGCTTTCAAGGTTTCACTCGCAGATCAGTCTGGATACTCTCCGTTAAAGAAAATTTGGAGCCGTTCACCAAACGAACTTCCAATCAGCGTTGGCTTTGAGGCGGGTTGAGGTGTGACGCAACGAGAAGCGCGACAGTTCAGTCTAAAGAACATGGCGGCTTCAGCCGATGAAACTAGCCTTAGCGTGGCTATCGAGCAAGTTTTATCGGAATTACAGAGTATTTCTTTGCTGAGCTAACGAGCCTTTACCTGCAGCAGCAAGAGTAGCTTGGCTTTTGGTTGTGTTTTCGTCGTCGCTCTGAGCGACGACGAAGCATGTTGACGAGTACGTCATATGCTTCGTTGATCTGATTGGTTTATTTGGCCTGTCTATCACCAATATAGGCCAATCAGCTAACCAGTATTTTCGCCCCTTCCCAAAATGACTTCAACGGAAGGTTTCCAGATGGATATGCGAAGCAAATCTATCTGGCGGCGTCAGGTTAGAGGAACCCATCTTGGTCAAGAATAGTACTGTCACCTCCCATTTTGTGACGTCACTCAGCGGACCCGCTGTTGAGCAAGTCCCAACGCTCTGTTTGTCACGAAGCACTATTTTCCAACATGGTGATGACTGGTGCTCTGTACGAAGTAGAGAGTGATGAAGTACTTAGTGACATTGATGGGAGTTCCGTGGAGCTATCATCATCTGATAGCGATATGGATTTTTTAGAAGAGTTTCTTGACAGAAACCGGACTTTTGACGGAATCCAGCCGTACCTATTTCCAGTGCAAACTCAGTCGTGTCCTACAGTATATATATAAACGCGCTTGTGTGTGTGTGTGTGTGTGTGTGTGTGCGTGCGCGCGCGCGCACTCGTTCCGCTGCAGCACAGCTTTACCAGCGCTGCGGCGGAGGAGAGATCGGGCTGAAATGACTCGAGTTATATTTGCCCCCTAGTAAATAGGGCAGGTGGTCATTATTGTATAAATATTAAAATATAAAAGCGTTCCAGCACATGCTGGGGCGGAGGGATACCACATCACATGTGGTAAAAAATAACTTACCGAAAATACTTACTCTCATGTCACGTTCAAAACATTTTTCTTCGAAATGGTCGCTGCATATGATGTGTTTTCTCACTGGCCAGAAGGTAGATGGCAAATCCGCTCTCTTCAAGTTGGCAATCCAGCAACGAGCCCGGTGGCTCATGAATCGGAGAGTTGAAATAAGCAATGTTTTTTCTACTTTTACCAGTTGTGTTGAAACATCCAATGGCCATGCACGCCAGCATTATTGCTGTAACAATAGCTCTTGCGAATGTCAGTGGTGAAGTCCTCTGGAAATCCCAAAAAATTGTTGATGATCGCAGCTGTGTAGAACGGCTCCTATTGACTTTGCTTAGAAAGAGCGGAGAAATGCTGTCGCTGCTCCGCTTTTCCACATCGCAGGATGTGATGTCAGACCATATTTGGGCCCCCATACACAGTGATCCAGACGACAATTTATGTTTTTATTTTCATTAAAGTTCATTAAGTAACCACAAACGTATTAGTTTTAGTTATAGCTAATGGTCCCCTGATTTTTCCTTGTTGATCGGACTTCCCCTTTAAAGGGAGACTAAGGGGACCAGGGTTTTAACTGCATGCTATTAACAACACTCATATTTGGACACTAAATTGTGCATAATTTTAACCAAGTTATGCCAGGAGATTTTCCAGCGGAGAAAGGTGGTGTCTTAAAAATGTTTGTTGCTTTCTGCTATTAACAGTTCTCTTTCTGCTTCCTTTTCTTTGCAAAGAAACCTGGTCAATATGATAGGAATGTGCTAACAGAGAGATTTAGTCTCATTTTAGACATTCTCAGATGCAAGAGAATACCAAAACAGTGCCGCAGTGACATGGGGGCTGATCCTTGGGACAAGGAAAAAAAGTTGTTTTATTTTATTTTTATTTTGTCAGAGGCAAAGTTTTATTTATTTTTTCTATCCTTTTATTTATTTTATGTTTGTCATTTTAGAGGGAACACTGTAGTTAAAATGTTTGTTTGTGACTGCTTTGCTGTAATTTCTTTTCAACCTATGGAGCGTTTATTTGGCAAAAAATGCTGGCAGAATTAATTCTGTTTGCAGGCGTGAGGACTGGAGGATGGGCTCTTGAAGGGAAGGAGAATGTGGTGCTGCTGATCTCAGACATTGGACTGAAAATGGACAATGGCAAAGGACTATGACTGAGGAATCGGACCTTCGACAACAAACACAGATGAGTTCGGCAGACACGACTTCATGCATTTAACTTCAGATTTTTTCTTGTACACATTTAAAACAAACCACACATTATGAAACACATTAGGATTATGTAAAGGTGAAAACTTTTAAAGAAGTAACTTGATGGAATCATAGAGCAACCTAATAAAGTGGGTATTATATCAACAGTTGAATAAATAAATAGGTTTTCACTATATAAGTAGAGTAATCTTAACTTTTAAATAGCATTTCAATTAATGAACATCTTAGAGTAAGCTGATTTCTGCCACCCCTGCAGGCATCAAAAAAACGCAAAGAAGAGGTTACTGGCTAAAATGGATAAGGTTGCAATAAAATTAGCATAATGACACATCCTACTAACTAACATGGGTAAATTTGGGATTAAAGCACCGTTGGACAATTGTTACAATATTTATGGAGATTTAATATTTCTCGACTAGAACAAATAACTCCAAATAGTTATTTTAACCAGTTGTTAGAACATCCTAAGGGGAAGAACACATAAAACAGAGGTTAGCTAACTGTTAACCTAGAGGGCTTTTAGATCAGGATATGGTTATCCTTTTACATACAGACAATATAATATAAGTAAGATTAATTTTATTAGATTAAATTATGGGGACATTTTGGATCTGGTCAGGATTGCTGGTGAGCTTTGATGATAAAAGGGTAACAGCTTGAAGGTGATATCAATGAATGAAGGTTTTCTCTGAGGAACATTAAAGTAGCAATGACATCCCACATTGGAACTCCTGTTGTGTAAAGAACATCTTGAATGGGACATTAGGTGAGATCCTTACAATGAGAGACGTTCCACACAGGGGGTGTGGAGACGCCTGGGGCATGGCACCCAGGGACAAGCTGCTGTGGTTTGGAGTTGTTGTAAACTTGACACAGCTGGTGGAACCAGAGAGACGACGATGTGGTCCCACAGGTTACCTGACACCTAACACGGACTGTTAAGGGATCTGGGTTTTCAGGGTTGCTGAAAACAGAAAGCTTCAGACAACCTTAACCTTTCCTGACCAGGCACTACAACCACATAGATCAGATTACCGAGGCCTAGACAAATAGGAACGCAGAGACGCGCTCATCCAAGAACTTCTTAATCAAAGTCCTTCATCCTCAGTTGGAAAAAGGCAAATAATTACATATAAGGTGTACTTTATTTTAGGATTAAATTGGGAACTAATTCTGATTTGCTTAAGTAGCTTTTATTGTTGTTCAACTCTTTAAAAAAAAAAAAAAGAGAGAGAGAGAGAGGGGACATAAGGTGAGTTGGAAAAGGCTTCCACATGGAAAGACTTCCTTTTTTCCAGCTGGGTTTTCAAAATAAAATGGGAAATGGCATGAAACAAATATGGTGATGAAATTATGTTGCAGAGAACTTCAACGGTCAGACAATAAAAGTTAAGACACACATAGAATGCATTCTGTTAAGAATTACTATGAATTTACTGCAGATACATTTGAATTTAAAGATTACTCTATTAATTAATAATTAAATTGCAGAATTCTGGGAGCTAAATAATTGTGCACAGAAATATCTTGAATGTGAAAGTGCTTGGAGAATGTTTTTAATAAATGACACATGAATGGGGGTTTTGATAAGAACACCAATTACACCTTGTTTCTGTTCTCCAGTGGAAACAAGGACTCGTGTCTGCAGACCATCTTAACAAAGTGTTTTATTAGGGAGCAATGCAAAATAAAATGCTCAGTGCCCATCCAGAGCTGAACGCTTATTACCATCTAGCTCAATCGTCCAGCCTGCAAGGAGGAAATAAAAAGAGGACTGGGGATACAGAAGCCAGATAACTCTGATTTCTTATTCTTCAACGGGAGGAGTTGCGTGATGAGACCCTACGCGCGATTAGATACATTTCTGCCTTGTGCCCTGAATGGCCTGAAAGCTTTTTTTTAACTTTGCGTTCTTGATGTTTCAGACTCTTCTCATATCGTGTTGCTGTTTGTTTTAACTGCTCTGTTCCACTGACACACATGTTTGACTGTTGATGTGATGACATCTACACTGTAATGTTGCATTATGTTGATCAATATGGTTTTATGGTAAAGAATGGAAACTGTTTGCTTCAGACACACAAAGACCTATGGTTTATGCACCTTTTGATTTGATATATGAAGAACCAGGATCTGGTTGGTTCTAAAGATCCTTTGATATTAGCTGGTAATGGTAACTCCTAGTTTCAATACAGGTACTTCTTGCTCAGATTGGCCGGGAGCGGGATTTCACCTGGGGTCACATCAGTTTTTATTATCCTTTAGAGAGGAGTTTTTCTGACGAGTAAAGGGGCCCGGCCTGCCCTCTGATACCCCATACTGGTACCCCTGGATTTGTAAGGTATGAAAGTGATGGATAATTGTCCATATGAATGGGGACTGGAGAACCAAGTTGGGTTTGACAGGGTGGGGAAAGAGTAGATGTATTCGACCTTGGTTACTGAATAGGTTTTAGCTTACCTAGTCTAATGTAAATTTAAAATAATGTGTGCATAGGTACCTAAAACAGGCCTTACTTAATTAGATGAACCCTAAATTGTAGAAAAAAGCTAAACCTTTAATCTTGTGTGTTAAACCCCTATGAAGCATTCATGTTGATCTGTACTAAAAGTTCCAGAACGGCCGGGTTCCAACACGGAAACCTTTTGGGTCCCACTTTACGGGTTTACAGAAATGGGTCCTCTGTGTTTTGTTCACATTTTCATGTGATGGGTCATCTTGTTTTTTGTTATGCCGGCGTCGCCATCATCAAAAAAAAGAAAAGAAAAAAAAGAAAGAGGAATGTTGTAAGAAATATGCCTTACACCACTCGGACATAGGAGGCCTGCAGACATGATGGCTGTGTATAAGATCCACTGTTTGCTGATTGCAAGGCCAAATGCTGCAGCTGCTGGGGGATACTGATTGTCTACGATAGACTGTCTTTGTTATGTCTCAGGCCAAGGCCACTGTGCAGTATAGGGTAGTTCATTGTTATTGTTTTGATGCGGGTTTTTCGCACATGCACGCCGGTTCCCCTTTTGCCTGGTAGGCAAAAGGGGAACACAATGGCGGACGCAAACAGAGAAACCGACGAGTTCTCCACGTATTTTTCTTCTTTAGATAACATATCACAAGATCGTTTTAAGAGTAAGTTTATGGTTGATGGTTTTAGATTGCCAGATCCACACAGCAAAAGCCTGAAGGGACGGAGCCAGTCTGTGAAATGCTGGCCAAGTGTTCCGTACCGCGACATACAGCTGCCTTATAAACACGGCAGGCCAGTACAGACGAGAGAGCATGAAATCCCCTGAAACCACTGGACGGCTACATATATATTTTATTTCGGGAAAAAGGCTCCAGCAACCCCCGCGACGCAATGAGGGATTAAGCGGTCAGAAAATGGATGGATGTTCAGACATGTTTGTGTAACAGCAAAAAGCGGCGTCGGATACAGACCTCGTCTCAGCAGAGAGGAAGACCCGCCTGGTAGGTTAAAAAATAACATTGTTTACTACGGATTATTTTGGTGTTTTTGTCTTGTTAAAATGGGTGGGGGTGTCGGCGACATTGCAGCGTAAACACAGACGTACTAGCGGCCGTGAACGGGCGGAGGGGAGGTGGCTCTCTGCTCCGCAGCTGTTGCTGCTTCAGACAGCGGCGGCGGCTGCTGCTGCTTCTCCGGCCCGTGTAGCGATCGCCACCTCCCCTCCGCCGCTATTTAAGTAGAACAATGACTAGAGCAGAATTAAGTTGTATTTACCGGAGATTAAGTGTAGACTGCAAATTCTGTCGTAGTATGATGGCTCCCCCAGTCCATTGGGAGTGTCTGCCTGCGCTCTTTTCATTGAAAATATCCATTTCTTTCTTCGTCCTTTCTCCTTCGGTAAACGACAGAAAGGTACATCCAACGATTTGGAATGCCTCTGTGTGCAACCGGGAGCACAACAAGTCGTAGGCATTGCTTAGATTCCAAAAATAAACAAACTAAAAGCACGCTCTAAATCACCCGTTTTGTCATGTAGTAGACGAGAACAGTACTGTTTTTTGCCTACCCGTGGGACCCGGATGTGACGTCACGCGTGAACTACCCTATTAGGGGGAGCTGAAAAGCGAGACAAGCAGAGACAGGGCAGACGCAGACTGCAGCGGGACCGTGGGGTGCGATTACTTTTCATCTATGTGATCTCTGCTCTGTTTCTCAATAAAAGTGCTGGAACTCATCACCGCCGTCTCCTCGTTTAGTAATGATGGATATCAAGTATTATTGTTTAGAATTCCATCCACAGGAAGCCATCTACATTAAGAGAGAAAAAACAACCTTAAACAGCGGAGGAAGACTTAGGTTTCAACTCTCAAAAACTTACAACACAGTAATAGGTTTGATTCCTTCCAATTTTCACCTCAATACTCACCGCCTTGCAGGTGATCACAACATTTCCCCTGTAAGGCAACCCAACGATGACTCTAACGACTCCCCATTGCTAAGGGGTAGACCAGTTTCGGGTTAATTTGCATGTTATCTAAGCCAGAACAACGCCTTTTTGGGCAATAATATAAAGCTCCACACTACTCTAGACATTTGAATTGAGAAAGCTTTCTGGATGGGAAGCGAAACGTCTTCAAACTTCGGAAAAAAGTCCCGTTGTTTTGTTTTTTGACTTGTTTTGGAATTATCATGACCTGGATGGCTGAGAATCTTCACCACCTTAACCAAAAGCATTCAGAGGGACTAAAACTCTACATTACATTCAGCTTTACAGATTTCTTAAGCTTTAATGTGAGTAAACGCTTAAGGCCCAGTTCTCCCAACCACATAAGGAGGAAACAAACAAACAAACAAAAAAAAAAAAAAACACCCCCACACGTTTACCAAATGCCAAGCTGCCCGGCCCCCTTTTTGTGAAATCCCCCCAGGCAGCCTCTGCTCTAAGCCCATTAAATGAAAATATTCTGTTTTTACAGAAGCTTCCTAATAAAACTAATATATCAGGATACTTGCTTTGGCAGCAGGCAAAGAGGACTATATATATATATATATATATATATATATATATATATATATATATATATATATATATATATATATGTGTGTGTGTGTGTGTGTGTGTGTGTGTGTGTGTGTGTGTGTGTGTGTGTGTGTTCCTTCCACCACGTCTGGATTGCATTTTTTTTTCTTCCCTTGTGACATGAAGCCAGAGATATGAGAAGCAAACCTTTAAGATCAATGTTTTAAATGCTTCTCAAATGATGCAATGTCAGTATAACAGCAGTTCTATCTTCATGTTTCTACTGTTAAAAAAGAAAAGAAAAAAAGAAAACCATATATCAGAGACACGTGTTGGATTCACTCAATAAAATTATATTTGTTGAACGTAAAAATATTGGGCGTGCCGATGGGGAACACTAGCCCATCTGTCATGTGTTGATGGAACGTTGGTCGGTAAATGATATATTGTTGCCTTATAGATTCATTGCGGTTGAATTAACGGGTAAATGGTAAATATGTTGGCTGCAGAACTGGGGATGAAAATCTGCTCGTCGTGTCACTGACCAGGTGTTGCCAGAGGGGTCGCTGTTCCCGAAGGCGCTGTAGGAGCCGTCGTCATGCTTGTAGTTGAGCTCCCTCTGATACCCTACAACACAGAGACAGGCAGAGAGCAGATTCTCTTTAAAACACAGACTTCATCCACCTGGAGTAAAACATGTCCGACTCTTCCACCGTAAGATGTTTTATCAGCAACCTTCTGAATCTCTGGAGTTCAACCGGGTCTGTGAATCCGATCAACAGATATCCGTACCACTTGAACAACTTGTCACATTAAAACCACCAAACGGCAACGTGGGTTTTTTTTGGATTTTATTGGACGTAACCAACACAAAGTAGGGAATAATTGTGGAGTGGAGGAAAAACGGATCTGTGGGTTTCAAAATGTCTTACTAATACAAATCTGAAAAGTGTGGTGGGCCACCAAACAGAGCAGGGATAACGATGGCATGAGCAACATTATAAATGATGAACCTTTCAGAGCACTATTTCCTCTGAGAATGAAATTAACCAGAGAAGCAGCCAGGAGGTGGAGTTAGGCCCACTCTGGAGGAGCTGCAGAGGTCTCCAGCTCAGGTGGGAGAATCTGAAAACTCATCAACCATTACTCCTGCAATTCTCAATCCTTCACGACTGAGAGGCAAGGAGACAGACGTCGCTGGAGGAAGGCTAGCCGAAGTTCTGTCTTGGTGTTCTGGCCAGATGAGACTAAGAATTAAGCTTTTTGGCCCACATGCTAAACATAACATGCAGGGAAACTTACACTGCAGGCTAAAGATCACCACCCCCACCATCAATGTGGTGATGGCAGCATCATGCTGTGGGGCTGGCAAAAAGAAGCCGTTCAGAGTTAACAGGAGGACGGACGGAGCTAAGTTTAGGCCAGTCCTAGAAGAAAACCGTTGAGAGGCTTTTCAGATTTTAATCTGCACAAACAGTTGAGCCTTCTATAATTTTTCTTCCACGGTTTTCCGTTTTTCTTTTACTTTTTTCAATTCTGCTCAACAGCTCGTGGGCAGAATTAGATGCAATTAAAACAAAATACAGTGATGTTTGTGGTTGCAATGCGACAAAGTTACATAGCTTTGTAACCCTAGCTTCAAGTGGTGTGAATACTTTTGCAAGCACTCCCGTGGAGGAAGAAACATTAAGGAAAACACTGAGCACCAGCTTTCTGGATGAAGAATCAGCCCCTTTGACTCTCTCCACCCATTCACCTGGTGATGCCGGGTGTACCCGGGGAAGTTCTCAAACCCAGAAAGATCTTTCACAACTGGTTTATTCCATGTTTAAAATGGATGTTTGGTTTAGACAACTAAACTCTGCCAGATTCTCCTGGTTCAGTTTCTGATTATTTTTCTTCTAAACGCGTCTTTCAAATCCAGAACGTTTCAACTACAAATTAAACAGCTTTGTGAAGATTAATGAATATCGAGAGTCTATTTTTGGAATTTCCAGGTATTTAATACGGAAATGAACGTTTTCATCTCCTCTTGTGAAGAAAAATATGCTCACCGCTCTCCAGGAAGCGCTTGGCCTTGGCCAGGATGGCCTCAGTCAGCTGACCAGAGCTTTTCAGGTAGTCCAGGATGAAGATGTTTGGTGCGAACAGCAACATGTTTTGCTCCCCACAGCCGTACGGCATGGCCAGCAGCTTGTCCAGATTCTGCAGGGACCGGCCCATCAGGTCACCTGCAGAGGGGGAGGGCGGGAAGAAGACAAAAAATCTGATGTCTCAGCACAACTTCTACTCCTCCCTGGTGTGTGTTGCACGGTGTCTCAGTGCTGCACCACCTACCCAGGACAGAGACGGACGCTCTGGCTGATCCGGCCACAAACGCTGCAGGCAGCAGGAGGGAGACCTTCTTCTCCACTGGACAACCTGGTAACAAACATTACAATAAAAGACAGATGGGTTAAACTTTTAGCTCAGTGGTTCTTGTTTCCTGAAGAACGTCCAGTGCATAACATCAGGGTCCCTGCTGCGGGGTGCAGACACTCACTTGCAGGACACAGCAGAGCGTTGTGGCTCTCCATCTGAGGGGTTCCTTCAGCCTGACAGTCACACACAGAACAGCGCAGTTAGAGGAGAATCCTGACGACAGAAAACTCACCAGCAGCTTCTCACACAAACAGCTTAAAAAACACCTAATATGTTGGAGAGGTAATGAAGGAAACTGTTTCTGTAGGTCAAATATGTTTTTTTTTTCTTTTTTAATAACTATATGAGATAAATCTTAAGTGTCAGGACAGAAAAGATCACAAAAATGCTGCTGGCTCTTAATATGTGTTCTTATTTTAACACACAACTAGCATAACCATTTAAAAACATCCCACTTAAAGTCTATCTTAATGTCCATCACTTTTCCTCCAAAGAGAAATCATAAAGGAAGCACGGTGCCACCTTTCCTACTATTAAAATATTCAAGAAGCTCCTTTAAATGGAAACCAAATAAAATTAGTCTGCAGAGAAATTAACAAATGTAATCAAATAATATTAATAAAAGTCCAGCCCACATACAAAAGTGTTGCATACAGTAATATTTATGCAGTGTAAAACAAATTACTGTGTAAAGTAAAAAGCTGTCATCCAATCCATGTCTAGCAGCATGGGCAAAGCACCCTCACTGTTACCAACAAGTGTGTATGAACGGCGTTCAGCCCTAAAGGTGGAGGTGAAAGGATCCTTAGTGTCTCTGACTTTCTGACTTAATGCTCTTTGCTCCATTCACTAATCAGCATCAGTTTGTTCTACTGCTGCCTGTCAGGGCTCCTGTTGCTGTGAGACCTCTGAAACGTCCAATCAGGAGCAAGAATCTCTCCCATATCTCTGCGAAGCAGTAACGCTGGAGGGATTTCATTAAAACTGCTGGCTTTGATTATTGAAAACTTCAGGTATTTTATGCCAAATATGTTTTTTGTTACAAATCATTTCCAGTAATAAAGGCATGAATGCGGCAGTCAGGCCTGTGAGTGACGCTTCGTCTTTCACTGACCTCCACCAGCAGCGTTTGGATCACCGTGTCGATCCGGCCCACGTCCGGCACCGTGGCCACCTCGTTGCCGCACAGAGCGCGGGTGCTCAGGGCCTCGGCGCTGACCTTCAGGCTCACGTCGCCTGTGTACACAGACACACACAGACAGGCCCTCTCATTCTGAGGCTGCGGGGGGGGGGGGGGGGTTATCGATTCCCACCTGTCTCAGTGTGTACAGAGGAAACACGGCTTCCCATCTGCTCCTCCACCCGACTCATTACCCTTCCTGTTCCTCCATCCTTCCTCCGTTTTCCTTCCTCCTCCTGTTTATCTCCTCATTAGCGGCCATTTGTTGCCTTATTATTCCATGTCTCCGTGCAGCTCTGTTTCCCATGCCCTCCCTCGCTTCCTTCACAGCCCTCAATTCTTCACACGGAGGACAAGTACAGATCAGCCCCTCAGGGAGAGGTTTCTGAGTGTTTCGTCAGAGATACTACCTGACTTGTTAGTACAAGTGATTGTCAGCATTCCTCAGAGGGGGGAGTTAGAGGATCGCAGTTTGACACTCATCAGAACCCCGTCTCCATCCCTGCTGACGGAGGCTGATGGGAATCCTCAGCTTTCGGGGCCAGCCAGGCAACAACAGCCTCTCACTGCTGTCAGCGCCCTCAGCGGGGATTAATTAGCTTGTTCAGAACCGGCTTTCACTCACAAGCTGAGGGTTCTGATGGACGGAGTACACACGTCAACATTTCATTCGGTGAAATGCTAATTCTGCTGCTGATTACTGGTGACATAGCAACGATGAGATGTCAGAATCCAGGTAATGAGAGCTGGCTGACATGGTTTACGGAGGCCCAAAAGGGCCATATTCTAACTGTTTAATATAAAAATAATTAATTAATTTACTTTTCAATTTAAACTGAAAACATGCATAACTGATTAAGTACTAAATTATGAGTATGTAATCAAAAACAAGAATAAAATAATAATTTTGACAAGCAGGCATATTTAAAGGGGAAGTCCGGAAGTTCCTTGTTTCCTTTTTCAACAAGGAAAAATCAGGGTATCATTAGCTATAACTTAAACTAATACGTTTTTGGTTATTTAATGAACTTATCTTTAATCAATAAGAAAATAAAAACATAAATTGTCGTCTGAATCACTGTGTATGGGGGCTGACATTACTGCCCATATTTGGGCAGTAAGGGGCGTTTGACATCACATCCTGGGGCGTGGAAAAGCGGAAGCGGCGACAGCATTTCTCTCCGCTTTCCATGCAAAGTCAATAGGAGCCATTCTACACAGCTGCGATCATCAAATATTTTTTCGGATTTCCAGAGGACTTCACCGCTGACATTCCCAAGAGCTATTGCTGAAGCATCAATGCCCACGTGCATGGCCATTGGATGTTCCAACACAACTGGTAAAAGTAGAAAAAACATTGCTTATTTCAACTTCCCAAATCATGAGCCACCGGGCTCGTTGCTGGATTGCCAACTTGAACAGAGCGGATTTGCCATCTAACTTCTGGCCAGAGAGAAAACACGTCATATGCAGCAACCATTTTGAAGAAAATTGTTTTTAACATGACATGAGAGCGAGGATTTTCAGTAAGTTATTTTTTATTTTAGAATTTTATATTTAGAATTTGCGGGGATGGTCACCGAGCAGAGGGGCGGAGGGATACCACATGTGATGTGGTATCCCTCCGCCCCAGCATGTGCTGGAACGCTTTTATATTTTAATATTTATACAATAATGACCACCTGCCCTATTTACTAGAGGGCAAATATATAACTTAAGTCACTTCAGCGATCTCTCCTCCGCTGTGTGTGTGTGTGCGCGCTCCGCTGCAACGCCGGCAAAGCCGTGCTGCGGCGGAGCGCGCGCACACACACACACACACACACACACACACACACACACACACACACACACACACACACACGCTTGTATATATATATACTGTAGGACCCAACTGAGTTTGCACTGGAAATAGGTACGCTGGATTCCGTCAAAAGTCCGGTTTCTGTCAAGAAACTCTTCTAAAAAAAATCCATATCGCTATCAGATGATGATAGCTCCATGGAACTCTCATCACTGTCACTAAGTACTTCATCACTCTCTGCTTCGTACAGAGCACCAGTCGTCGACATCTTGAAAAATAGTGCGTCGTGACAAACAGAGCGTTGAAACTTGCTCAACTGCGGGTCCGCCGAGTGAAGTCAAAAAATGGGAGGTGACAGTACTATTCTTGACCAAAATGGATTCTTCCACAAACATGATTAAATGAAAATTAATCATAATTAAAAAAACGTATAATTTTTTGCACAGTATGTAGTAGTTTTATATTTAAAGTACTTTCAGCAGTTTGAATTCTGATTTTGACCGGACTTCTCCTTTAACAATGATTTCATGAGTTCATTAGGAGTTTATTTTACCCATCAGCCTTTTCTAACAGGCAGGCCAGCTCTGATCTAAACCGTTAAAGGGGAAGTCCGGTCAACAAGGAAAAATCAGGGGATCATTAGCTATACATAAAACTAATACATTCGTGGTGATTTAATGAATTTAGCGGTAATTGATAAGAAAATAAAAGCATAAATTGTCGTCTGGATCACTGTGTATGGAGTCGGCCATTATTGTCCAAATATGGGCAAAAATGGCCACCTGACATCAAAGCCTGTGACGTAGAATCGCGGAGAGCCGACGGCAGTTCTCCGCACTTTATAAGCAAACTCAATAGGAGCTGTTGTACACAGCTGCGATTAACAACAATTGTTTCGGATTTCCAGAGGACTTCACCTTTGAAATTCGCGAAAGCTATTATTGAAGCAACAATGCTCACGTGCAAGGCAGTTTGATGTAACAATACATTGGGTAAAAGTGGTAAAAACATTATTTTTTTCACCTTTCCCATTCATGATCCATCGGGTTCTTTTGTTGGAATACCTACCTGAAGAGAAAGGATTTGCCATCTAACTTCTGGCCAGAGAGTAAAAAACGTAATTTATAGCCAACATTTCGAAGAAGAATGTCTTCAAGATGACATGAGAGCGAGACTTTTCGGTAGGTTTTTCTTTTTTATAATGTAGAATTTGCGAGGACACTTGGTTACCTGACCAGAGGGGCGGAGTGATACGACACACTTGGAGAGAATGCTCACTGTTGCGAAGCCCACTTCTTCTTTTTTCTAAAGTCGCTTGTAAATTTCATGAGTTGCGGGTTGCAGTTTTTTGGGCTTGTTTCTGAAAGTGAAGTCGATTGTTTGGGGTCTAGACTAAGTGACGCCGAAATATCCCTCCGCCTCATAACACACTGCAGCTCATCTTGACAGCAGGAGCAGAGTAAACTCAGGAGCCGATCTGCCCGTATTTTCTGCAGTTTACGGTTGCAATAACTGATGATAACTGCTGGAAGTAGATTAGGCGGTGCAGATCATCATTTTGAGCAGAGATTGGTTCTAAACATGAGTTTTATACTCATCTTATAACAATGCAGAACCAAATCCATAAACCGTACTTTAAAGCTTATTTGTTGTCTTTTATGTGTCTAAAATGTAAAATTAGTATTAATTTAAATTTAAATGCTTAATACAATGTCTATCTTTGTTTAAGGGGTTAAAAAAATATTTTTGCATGAAAACAGATATTTATTTACAAGGGGACAGATAGGGCATTGGGACTTGCTCTACAGCTGATCCCGCAACCTGACGTCACAAACTGGGAGGAGGCAGTACTGTTCTTCACCAAGATGGCGGCCCCCATAAAAAGGACCTTCAAATGAAAATTACTCTTAATTAAAAAAGCTTATCATTTGTTGAACAGTATGTAATAATTTTATATTTAAAGTACTTTCAGCAGTTTGAATTTTGATTTTGACCGGACTTCTCCTTTAATTTGGACTAACGTGGATTTTTTTAGGGAAATAAAAATAGACTGGACAACACTAGACTAGGATGTGTCTGAGCAGGTCGTCTGTTTAGCTGGGAACAAGGATTACAACCCCGCTTGTAGGATCATTGATTCCTGGATTTCCTAAATCTTACTCCAGGCAAAACTAAGAAACATATTTGTCCCTAAAGAGATTCACTCTCACTTTCTTTCCTTACTGTGGTTAGCATTACTCTGGCTCCAGTGCTAAAGAAAACCTTGGGTTGTCTGTAATGTGTCCACATCTCAGTGTCCCACAGACCAGTAGAAGTGGCCCATTCAGTCATTTACATACACAAAGCAGAAAGAATATGACGGGCAGTGAAATGTTTGGAAAATGGAGTCAGCTGTCTAACGTTACCTAAAGCAGACGGAGTCACAATCCAGGAGAAGGTCTTGGTCTCCTCTCCACACAGACAGGTGCTGTACTGGCAGCCTTCACAGTCCCTGAAGGTGTACTGGTCAGAGGCAGCCAGAGTTACTTTGACCTGTGAACAGAACCAAAGCCCAGAATTAAGCTAGAAAGTTCAAACACGCTGCCTGAACAAAATTCCTGAGTGAGAACGAGACTAGTCACCATAATGCAGCGGGTGAGGTAATTGAAGACGGTGGCCTTCAGTGTGAACACTTCCCCTCTGATGACGGAATAAGGCAGGGTGAGGCTGACGAAGAACGGCTGGAAGACGGTGAGCCCGGTGTTGGGTGACACGCCGAAGCCAGTGGGGGACACGCAGAACGCGCTGGTGGCCCACTTGGTGATGGTGTCAGGGACCGTCTTCTCCATCCTCGCTGAGCCACCGTCTCTGGAAACGGATGCAGGAGAGGAGTCAGGGGTCTGAGCAAGATTTCCTACACATTTCATTTCTACAAAATTCTATAAAAATGCTAAACATTATAGAAATTATAGATCTGGGAAAAGAGAAAACGAAAACAGGTCAACTACACATGGTGCTAATGTTGTCACACAAGCTACCCAACGTCTCAGCTTAACCCTCTTATTACCCAGCGATCCCCTTTACAGCTGCCTCACCCACTCAGCTCTGGTTCTCAATCCTACTCTCTCTCCACCACCTTTTAGAGCTTCCTTTCAGCCCACAATCTACATATGTTCTGGATATCAGCTAAAAGGTGCTCACACTGACTGCAGTGGTCAAAGTTGACTAAACTTTGGTTTAACTCACAAAGATGATGCTTAACATCTTTGCTTGTAACTGGGGCACTGAAAGCTTTTGGAAAGCCAGTACGATGGTATAGAGTATTAGTTAAATGCCCAACATACTGTAGGTGCTCATGTAGGGGCTACATGGTGGGGCAGAAAGAGCCCTGTGTGGTCTTGCTTTGTCAACTTGAAAGAGGTGAATAACTAAAGTGACCGTCCTCCTGTCTTTCATGGGCCCTTTTCATCCCACTCTTCCCTGTTTGAAAAGCGTTTCATCCAAGTTATCCTCCTCATCCTGCTTTACTCTACCAGTTGTCATCAAACTCGTTCTTCTCATTTCTGTTTTAGATATTTTCTCATCACACTCATCATTCTAATCTCTATTTACTACCCATTTCCAGCCTACCTTCTTCCAACTAATCCTATTTAGGGGCCCTTTTCATAATAATAATAATAAAACTTTATTGATCTCACAATGGAGAAATTCACTTCTGTATCTTAACCCATCCCCTTGGAGAGCAGTGGGCTGCCACT